>NC_081352.1:14952738-14973691 GCF_029784015.1 Lycium ferocissimum
GGATCATTAGCTTGGGGGGGGTTCTACCCATGAGCTTTGGACTTCAGACTTAGATTAATCATCGGTGTTGTCATGCTCGTAACGTATCTCTTTTCTTTATCTTGTATGAGCACTTTATAATCGTGAACTCATAATATCCGATATGTAGGAAAATCATGGAAAGATAGGAGGATTCATGCCATAGGAGTCATGCCTTAGAAAGAAGGGACTAGCCTTACATACCTCTTTCGTTTAACAATTCCATCGCTTGATTGTTCTCCTTCAATGCTCATGTTTCTACCTTCAAGAGAATTCGCATTAACATTAGCTAATCGATTATATGAACGTGCTTACTAAAGATAGAGAAAATTGGGCAACATTTTGTCACGACCTATTTTCACTAAGTCGTGCGGGCACCTACCTTTCCCACCTCGGTAGGCGAACCCTTATTCCAACAATCAAAAATATATAAATAAAGCGGAAGAAGATAAAATAACGTAAGTCTCACGATAATAATATAAAGAAATATAGAAATAATGAGAATCCCAACCCCGATGCTCCGGTCGTGTCATACAAGAGCATCTAACTAAATACTATAAGTACGAATCATAATAATACATAGTGGCCTAAAGATCATGTCCCGAATGAAACAAGACATAAGGATAAAAAAGAGTCATCGGCATGCATCGTCTCATGCTCATCCCGAAGGACTCGAATCAAAATCCTCGAATATTAGCCACGAAGAATAGAAATCGATCTCGGGCTGTACTCGCATTCATAAAAGAATACGGCAAGAAAGGTGGAAGTCAAGACAAACAACGAGTCTTGGTAGGTATCAAAGCCGACTAAGACTAGATAACGTATATAAAGACAACAAGCAAGAAAAACATATAAACCAACAAGTACAAGTCAATATGAATCCATATCCACGAACGAAGTCATCTTTTATGTTATAGCATCTAAACCCAATTGTGCCAAGTCTTAGTATAATCAATCCGAATGGGTACATCACGGTAGTATCACAACAATCAACAGAACCAAGATATAATGCAATGCGATAATGTATGTAGGATGAATGCAATGCGTATGCGGGTTTTGTACAACGTGTCCGGACGGAGCTTAACTCCACGTCTCGGCGATCATGACCCATGGGGGACCGCCGAAAGTCCATGTACCACTCGCTCCGGAATATAACCTCGGATCACGAGCACCTTTCTCGCGATCCCGCAAAGACCTCGGGCATCGGACACTCCCATCGTTCCCGGAAGAAACCTCGGGCAACAAACACTGCGTCTCTCTTTTACCCTCCTAAGAAAGACCCTGGAGGCTACACTCTCTCACATATCATCATTAGTGCCATAACCATGCATATATCAATGTATCATGGAAATGCGTATGAGTATGATGAAATGTAATGTTAAAAAACCAATTCAATCCGAAACGGTACCGCACATGGAATACAAGTAATATCGACAATAAGGCTACACAAAAGCCACGATGGGATCACCATTTCATCTCATATCAATCAAGTAAAGCACCGCATGATATCATAGATCATGATATATCATTAGTCATGATACTCAATGTCTCGGTGACAGCGACACCAAAAAAAATAGATCAAGATAAGTCAACAACACAACGGGATGTGTATCCCCAAATCATACAACAAGGTCAACCTAAGAAAATATCTGTGACTTGATGCCAGCGAGGTTTATATGCATTCTCCGACAATATCATCTAAACATACGCTTCGCTAATCAAAGTCTCACCAGGTAAACCGTAACCTACCTCAATGGGGCGACCAGTGTGTCACGAACTCCCATGCCAAAGCTTTTTCCTTCAAGTGCTTCCGATCGGACAAGGTCTTTAGTGCTTATTCGTCACACAATATGTGTACGCTACCCAATAATACTTCAACCTATATTAAGACGCCAACAACTATGGTTAAGCTATTGTGTGGAGATTCAAACGTATTCTAACGTTAGTAACTCCTTTCTAGATGTTTAGGCGATGTTTTCTCTGTATCTAAACCAACCACATACTACCAATACAACATCAATAATTATGTGTTCAATACCAATCCGGACAGCCCACACAATATTCTAAACAGCCCACATTCATAACATGCAATAACGATTCACATACGAGCTCGACATTCTCAAGTTACTTTTATTAGTTTGTAGCCTTAACGTTTGCATGTAACAACTTATAACAGCCCATCCAACATACAATATGATGTATACTCTTAACTTATAATTATTCTTTCCAACTTAATGAAAACACAAGTCCAAAACAGTCCACTACCAATAACATGTCCAAAACAAGCTCTAGCAGAGCAACATAACGATGTTCTAATTTTTTGCAAACGTTTACGAACATACTAAGCCAACCACATGTATTTTATACATCATTTCATGTCTTCTTTTCATATAATTTTAGTAAGTTATGACCAGCTATCCACACGACAAGTACAACATCAATTCATACGCAACTACGCTATCGTCATTTTTATAATCCTTAAAACAACTCACAAATGACTTTAGTTTCAACTCCAACCATTAAACACCTTCCTTTCCATCATAAAATTCATGATAATAACAATCAAAATATCAAGTAAAACAGTTCCCTAACTTCTCACAAAGCTTGATCCACGGCTACACCATGCTTCAACATCTCTCACATAAAATCATAGATTCAACCATTTTCATACTAACATAACTTCACCTTTAACCTTCCAATTCTTTTCATTCTTTTTACCATGAGATCTATGATAGTAACAACCATATTTATTAAAGAAAATCAGTCCATTAATTCCACCAAAAAAGCAGTCACTGTGACCAACTAACATTCAACACCAACTTTCATGATTTTATGCATGCGATTCCATGTTCGTCAAGTTACAACCATACTTCAACATCAACACATATAACCCCATAACTACCATCATGTTCCAACATCAACACACCTTATTTCATGCATACAACTTATATTCACACATCTACATCACCCTTAATACATGACAAAAGTTAGATCTTACCTTGACAACTTGACTTCTCTACTTGGCTAGAGTTGGTGACTTGAGATGGAAATGGTTCTTGTTGCTCCAAAGACTATCTTCACGTTTTAGGGACCTTCTAAAGGGTTGAAACACCTTGGAAAATAATTTTTGGATCAAGACTCAAAGGGCTCAAAAATCAGCCCCTTGGCCGAATGCTCTCTCTCTCTCAGTTTAAGTTTTCTTTCTTTGTGTTGTGTAGTTGAAATGAATTGTGATGGCTGATTTCTTGGTCATTATTTGGTTCAACTTTGATGCCTACAAGTTGGTCACATGCTCCACTTATGGCATGATTCATTCCATTAACTTTACACTTTAAATTTTCTAATTTGTTTTCTCAACTTTTGGCCAACCTACTTCTTGTTTCTCCTTTCTTCTTTCTTTTCAATTGTTTACAAGACAATTGTATGTGTGGTGAATGATTCATACACCACCCTTTGTCCATTGTAATTATGCCAAGATGAATGAGCAATATTTAATGTGAAATGATCCCTCCATGTTATGTCCTCCTAAAACAATGTATACTTTCATAAAGTAGTAGATGCTTAAATATTCAAATGCATGCCTCCATGGATGCCTTATTTTTCAGTCACTTGGCTGAATTCCATACTCACTTTCTTTCAATTTGGTTGTCCACAATATAATGTAAGTGTAGTGGATGAATCACATTTAAATGTATATTTGTATGTCTCCCATAGTAGTCTTATTTAAGATGACTTTGAGTCATCTTTTGGACATGGCATGTTAATGCTCATATTGGCTCATTGTTGCCACTAATTTTAACTTAACACCACAATTAAGTAGTTCCTAATTTCCATTAATGCTTCTATACCAAACAAAATTTGTAGATAAATTGTGACTTCAAACGAAATCGGAAGTTAAAGTCTCTACTTTGTATCTTGAGATAGTCTTAATACTCAGCCCGACTTGAATCATCCATATCTCCTTACCCGATATCATTTTGACGAGCTGTTTGTTGCGTTGCAAACTAGACTCGATGAACTTAATTTTAGGCTTTTTGAAACACCTTAAAACTCCTCATATACTAGAGATATGCCTCCTACAATATAGGCTAAAATCGGGTCGAGATTTTGCACGGAATTGTTCCGATTCATTTTCGTTTAACTTCTAATCCTCTTCCAACCTCATGTAACCTCTATACATACATATACACAGTCATTTACATCCATAAAAATTCATATACATGTCTCGAAGGGTCCGTAGAATCACAATAACCATAAGTAGAACTCACAAAGCTTCGACGAAACTCAATCGAAAAAGTATATTCCTATCTTTTGTCCATCTTCTATATCATTACTAATAATCTCAAATACTTTAAAAGGTCACTCACATTACCTCATATACATACTCATAACGCGATTTCAAATCCTTTAGGTTACCGAGTCACCTCGAGATACTTAAGACAACCATATTTATAACGATATTCTTACTAACTCGATTAACTTTCCTTGAACCTTCTTAACTCATTCTTTCTTGTTTTAATACAAAAACGTAAGGATTATTATGGAGTGTGACATTCTCTCCTTTAGAACATTCGTCTCGCATGTCAAATGAGGACTAAAACTCGTCAATTAAATAACCGAATCACCCGTTATCGCAGACTATGGAAAAGCGGCAAGATTTTGACCACGAAAGGGTGTTTTTAGGAATATTATGCCTAAAAGTGCTAAACGACCAAATGGGTCGTTACATTAGATACCAATTAAACAATCGCTCGTCCTCGAGCGACAAGAAGAATGAACGGCGATGGTAACTAAAGAATCCCATAGGACAATGCGGAAAACCTCTATGGAATACTCCATAAACACTTGCTCTCTCTCTCCCTTACTAGTCGGAACTCCCCTCTAACTTAGATAAAAGACCTAATTTTCATATTTCCAAATTCAAAATTTTCCCCCGTCCCTCGATTTCCGGAATATAACCATTGCTTTTGTCAAAATGTTCTAATCCTATATAACCAAACCTATGAACGTTATCGATAGGCCTCACAATTTTCCTTAGAACCACACCAACCTTAGAATAAGACGCAAACCTTGCCTCCTTTCTGGTAGTAAAGTATTCGATTTCACTACTCTTCTTTCACCATTCTTAAATTTTCTTCGTACCACGACTTCTTAGGAATACATGAAGACCAACCGAAACCATAACATACTCTTTGCCGGGAAAGACTCCTTGCTAGCTGAGCAACCTTAAGCGATCCCAACAACCGATCCACTCATAACCGAACCTTGCAATTCTAAGTCTTACTTACACCTCCAAATCACAATGCGGGAAGCATGCTTCGAATACTCCGCGAGCCAAGTTCGTAGGACACCATCCGATCACCCTATAACCTCTTGCGACCATAGTACCTTAAATCACTACCAAGTACTAACGTAACCCATTAATTTAATCATACTTTAACAACGGAATCCACAAACCCACTTTTCATGGATAAACCCCAATTTCTACGGATGTCATAAATAATATTTCAAATCTAATGAGAATCTTGGTCGCGATCGAACATGTTTCCCAAAATAAATAATTTATCCAAATAATTGAATTCCAAAATTTTCATAATGAAACCTTCTCCCAAAGTGAATCAAATGATATCCGTTGACTTCAATTTTGCAAAGATGTCAAAATAAATACTACGGAGCTTATAGAATGGACGATACGTCAAAAAGATAATCGATTTTCAAACGACCGCTGTCATTGCTAAACTTTGTTAATATTCTCATATTCTTCGTCGAAGTACCCTTGCCAAAAATACTTAATGGAAATAATTCCCCTTTCTCCAGTTCATAGTTCACTAACGTGATCACCGATCTCTAAAAGTCTTTCACCATTAGTACTAGTCAACGTCATCATTACATTACCGTAAATAATTCCATTGACCCATGCCTTATTCAATAGTCCTCAAAAAGTGCTCACGTATGAATAACCAACCTCTTACTTAACTATCCGAACCATACACATCTAACTAACCGTGTATTTTTTTTTTTTTTTTTTTTTTTTTTCGACGCTTTGGTCAACCTAAGTCATTGTATTCAAAATCAAAGAAATCCTCAAGATTTAACCTTTGCCAACTTTAGATAATTCTCGTTCGAAAACTTAGATGCGGACCCGATAATCCTTCAACTATACCTCCATCCTTGTCCAACGCAAGAGTTGTTTCTAATTGTCGATCCTTTGGCTCCATTAGCCTATGACGAGTTAAATGGAACCATCGCATATACAACTTTAACACCTCCCTAATACCACCCATTATGAAAATGCCCACGAATCAACACTCTTGGTTTCGACAATTCCCTCATCATCACTAACCTCAAAGATGCCAAACGAACCCAACACACACTTTACAAGTGAATGAACACTCTTTTAATACATTCCACTAGACTTCTTATCACAAGTACACTGCAACTGACGATTTCGATCAGAAAACCATTCCCGAAAGAATTCTCAACCACTAATTCTATTCTGCTATCACAATACTAATCAAATTTAAGCCAACTCCACATTTCATAGCCTATACAATATGTGCACACGCACACTTTGCAACTTATCTCATAAACGCGTCAGATACCAATCATTCCGTTCCTATGGTGGAGATTGATCTATCTGAGCATTTTTTTTTCTTACGCCTTTGTCACATCCTCACAATAACACTCTTACCCAAAATACCATAAGAACTCTTACTTTGCTATACGCTTCCTAAAACCGATCATATCATCGAACAAATCGCTCTTATTAAGCCATAAATGCACTCTTGCCCCTTTCGAGAAAACCCAATACTATAAATATGGAGATCTTATGACCCTATGAATCACCTTTCCCATTCCTTCAACCAACCTTACAATAACGAGCCTAACCGCGACTCCACTGCATTTGAAACTTGGTCGTGGCTAGAAACCGAACTTAGTCACGCATCTAAATTAGGACAACACGGCTCGTATTGTACCACGACATGTTGGAAACAACCGTTCGCACAAGAATTTGGGATGAGTTCTCATCATCCGGAAGAAGGTAAAAGCAGAGAAGTTCGGATACCAATTGGGATCAACTAGATACCAATTTGAATGGAGTAGCACGAAATAATGAAAGAATACGAATTTTCCTAAATGTCCCATAGCCTCCCAATTATAAGTGTGGCGCGCAACACACCCATAAGTAGGACTCTACTAGACATTGCTCTTGTACTTATAGACCGGGTAACCTAAGCTCTGATACCAACTTTGTCACGACCTATTTTCACTAAGTCGTGCGGGCACCTACCTTTCCCACCTCGGTAGGCGAACCCTTATTCCAACAATCAAAAATATATAAATAAAGCGGAAGAAGATAAAATAACGTAAGTCTCACGATAATAATATAAAGAAATATAGAAATAATGAGAATCCAACCCCGATATACGGTCGGGTCATACAAGAGCATCTAACTAAATACTATAAGTACGAATCATAATAATACATAGTGGCCTAAAAGATCATGTCCCCGAGAATGAAACAAGACATAAGGATAAAAAAAGAGTCATCGGCATCGATCGTCCTCGTACTCATCACGAAGGACTCGAATCGAAATCCTCGAATATTAGCCACGAAGAATAGAAATCGATCTCGGTGGTACTGCGCATTCATAAAGAATGCGGTAGTGTAGGTCGGTACAAACAACAGTGCGGTAGGTATCATAGGCCGACTAAGACTAGATAACGTATATAAAGACAACAAGCAAGAAAAACATATAAACCAACAAGTACAAGTCAATATGAATCCATATCCACGAGAACAAGTCATCTTTTATGTTATAGCATCTAAACCCAATTGTGCCAAGTCTTAGTATAATCAATCCGAATCGGTACATCACGGTAGTATCCAACAATCAACGGAACCAAGATATAATGCAATGCAATAATGTATGTAGGATGAATGCAATGCATATGCGGATTTTTTGTACAACATGTCCGGACGGAGCTTAACTCCACGTCTCGGCGATCATGACCCATGGGGGACCCGCGAAGTCCATGTACCACTCGCTCGGAATATAACCTCGGATCACGAGCACACTCTCACGATCCCGGCAAAGACCTCGGGCGTCGGACACTCCATCGTTCCCGACGAGAAACCTCGGGCAACAAACACTCATCTCTCTTTACCCTCTCCGGCAAAGACCTCGGAGGCTACACTCTCTCACATATCATCATTAGTGCCATAACCATGCATATATCAATGTATCATGGAAATGCATATGAGTATGATGAAATGTAATGTTAAAAACCAATTCAATCGAAACGGTACCGCACATGGAATACAAGTAATATCGCAATAAGGCTACACAAAAAGCCACGATGGGATCACCATTCTCATCTCCATATCAATCAAGTAAAGCACGCAATATCATAGTCATGATATATCATTAGTCACGAGATACTCGATGTCTCAAGTGGCAACGAGCACACACAAAAAAAATAGATCAAGATAAGTCAACAACACAACGGGATGTGTATCCCCCAAATCATACAACAAGGTCCAACCTAAGAAAATATCAACTTGATACCCATGAGGTTTATATGCATTCTCAGACAATATCATCTAAACATACGCTTCGCTAATCAAAGTCTCACCATAAGGTAAACCGTAACCTACCTCAATCCGAGCCAGGTGTCACGAACTCCCATGCCAAAGCTTTTCCTTACGAAGTGCTTCCGATCGGACAAGGTCTTTAGTGCTTATTCGTCACACAATATGTGTACGCTACCCAATAATACTTCAACCTATATTAAGACGCCAACAACTATGGTTAAGCTACGGGAGATTCAAACGTATTCTAACGTTAGTAACTCCTTTCTAGATGTTTAGGCGATGTTTTCTCTTGTATCTAAACCAACCACATACTACCAATACAACATCAATAATTATGTGTTCAATACCAATCCGGACAACCCACACAATATTCTAAACAGCCCACATTCATAACATGCAATAACGATTCACATACGGCTTCGACATTCTCAAGTTACTTTTATTAGTTTGTAGCCTTAACGTTTGCATGTAACAACTTATAACAGCCCATCCAACATACAATATGATGTATACTCTTAACTTATAATTATTCTTTCCAACTTAATGAAAACACAAGTCCAAAACAGTCCACTACCACAACATGTCCAAAGCAGTCTCTAACGACAACATAACGATGTTCGGAATTCTTGCAAACGTTTACGAACATACTAAGCCAACCACATGCGATTTTTATACATCATTTCATGTCTTCTTTTCATATAATTTTAGTAAGTTATGACCAGCTATCCACACGACAAGTACAACATCAATTCATACGCAACTACGCTATATCGTCATTTTTATAATCCTTAAAACAACTCACAAATGACTTTAGTTTCAACTCCAACCATTAAACACCTTCCTTTCCATCATAAAATTCATGATAATAACAATCAAAATATCAAGTAAAAACAGTTCACTAACTTCTTCACAAAACAGTCCACACACGGCTACACCATGCTTCAACATCTCTCATAAAATCATAGATTCAACCATTTTCATACTAACATAACTTCACCTTTAACCTTCCAATTCTTTTCATTCTTTTTACCATGAGATCTATGATAGTAACAACCATATTTATTAAAGAAAATCAGTCCATTAATTCCACCAAAACAGTCCCTACGGCCAACTAACATTCCAACGCCAACTTTCATGATTTTATGCATGCGATTCATGTTCGTCAAGTTACAACCATACTTCAACATCAACACATATAACCCCATAACTACCATCATTTTCCAACATCAACACACCTTATTTCATGCATACAACTTATATTCACACATCTACATCACCCTTAATACATGACAAGAAAGTTAGATCTTACCTTGACAACTTGACTTCTCTACTTGGCTAGAGTTGGTGACTTGAGATGGAAATGGTTCTTGTTGCTCCAAAGACTATCTTCACGTTTTAGGGACCTTCTAAAGGGTTGAAACACCTTGGAAAATAATTTTTGGATCAAGACTCAAAGGGCTCAAAAATCAGCCCCCTTGGCGAATGCTCTCTCTCTCTAGGCTTAAGTTTTCTTTCTTTGTGTTGTGTAGTTGAAATGAATTGTGATGGCTGATTTCTTGGTCATTATTTGGTTCAACTTTGATGCCTACAAGTTGGTCACATGCTCCACTTATGGCATGATTCATTCCATTAACTTTACACTTTAAATTTTCTAATTTGTTTTCTCTGACTTTTGGCCAACCTCACCTTCTTGTTTCTCCTTTCTTCTTTCTTTTCAATTGTTTATAAGACAATTGTATGTGTGGTGAATGATTCATACACCACCCTTTGTCCATTGTAATTATGCCAAGATGAATGAGCAATATTTAATGTGAAATGATCCCTCCACCATGTTATGTCCTCCTAAAACAATGTATACTTTCATAAAGTAGTAGATGCTTAAATATTCAAATGCATGCCTCACATGGATGCCTTATTTTCAGTCACTTGGCTGAATTCCATACTCCTTTCTTTCAATTTGGTTGTCCACAATATAATGTAAGTGTAGTGGATGAATCACATTTAAATGTATATTTGTATGTCTCCCATAGTAGTCTTATTTAAGATGACTTTGAGTCATCTTTTGGACATGGCATGTTAATGCTCATATTGGCTCATTGTTGCCACTAATTTTAACTTAACACCACAATTAAGTAGTTCCTAATTTCCATTAATGCTTCTATACCAAACAAAATTTGTAGATAAATTGTGACTTCAAACGAAATCGGAAGTTAAAGTCTCTACTTTGTATCTTGAGATAGTCTTAATACTCAGCCCGACTTGAATCATCCATATCTCCTTACCCCGATATCATTTTGACGAGCTGTTTGTTGCGTTGCAAACTAGACTCGATGAACTTAATTTTAGGCTTTTGAAACACCTTAAAACTCCTCATATACTAGGAGATATGCCTCCTACAATATAGGCTAAAATCGGGTCCGAGATTTTACTGAAATTGTTCCGATTCATTTCGTTTAACTTCTAATCCTCTTCCAACCTCATGTAACCTCTTATACATACATATACACAGTCATTTACATCCATAACAATTCATATACATGTCTCGAAGGGTCCGTAGAATCACAATAACCATAAGTAGAACTCACAAAGCTTCGACGAAACTCAATCGAAAAAGTATATTCCTATCTTTTGTCCATCTTCTATATCATTACTAATAATCTCAAATACTTTAAAAGGTCACTCACATTACCTCATATACATACTCATAACGCGATTTCAAATCCTTTAGGTTACCGAGTCACCTCGAGATACTTAAGACAACCATATTTATAACGATATTCTTACTAACTCGATTAACTTTCCTTGAACCTTCTTAACTCATTCTTTCTTGTTTTAATACAAGTAGCAAGGATTATTATGGAGTGTGACATTCTCCCCTCCTTTAGAACATTCGTCCTCGCATGTCAAATGAGGACTAAAACTCGTCAATTAAATAACCGAATCACCGTTATCGCGGACTATAGGCAAGATTTGACCACGAAAAGGGTGTTTTTAGGAATATTATGCCTAAAAGTGCTAAACGACCAAATGGGTCGTTACACATTTCCTTAGTTTATAAAACTTTCCTCATATCATATCAATTGCCAAACGTCTGTAATAACATTCACAACATTATAACCAACAATCTTCATTCATCTACATTACCCACATTCCACAATTTCACTTTAATTCATCCATAATCATGGTCGTAGTATAATAGTACGTTTTCTCACATATAATGTTTATCCCATGTCCTTAATATCATTTATAGCATAATCATAATCACAATATATCAAGAATCATGACTCATCCCAAGCTACTACTCAAAATCTCATTATTTTCATCTTTATAACCCATTTTCTATCTCCTTCCATAATCTAAGTCTTTCAACCTCTCAATATCTTAAACAACACGGAATGATCATAAAACTTACCTTAGATAGTGTGGGAATGAGCCTTGAGTGGAAAGACTTCACTTGAGCCAAAACCCTAGTTCCTTTCCAATAGAATTTCTTGACTTGGTTGAACCTAATGAGTTTCTTACACTTGATTTCCTTGGTTTGATGAAGTTGATCCTTATCCTTACTCTCTCTTGGATTCTTGTAGGTGAAGTGTGGAGAAATGTTCTAGAGAGTTCTAGAGAGAAGGGGAGTGAAGGGGAAATGAAATGAAATGAACTTGATCCCCTTATTAATAATACACAATACCGCCCGTCTTGTTTCTACGGACCAACATCTTGTCCGTATAAATTATCTTGTCGTATGTACGGCCGTAGATTTGGTCCGTGAATGCGCCAATCTGGGCTAAATATACGGCCTAACATACGACGATATAATTTATACGACGATATTTTGGGCCGTATAATGCCCAGCTATTCCGATTTCGTTCTCGTCGACTCGCTTGATCTCCAATCCTTATGGAACCTTCTTAACACTTGTTTAACACCTCATTTACAATATAAGGGATGTTATAGCTATTCTCCAAAATATCATTAAGTCATCATTAATTCGTTACTCATAAATCTTTTCTGATACATAACATATGCCTTGCCTTTCTTGGTAAACTTTCTTCTATTACCTCGAATGCCTTCCAAATCTCAATTAGGACCATCCAATGCTATTTATTACTTATTGAAACATCGCATACTTCGTGCCCCTCATTAGTCTATCTACTGTGCATCAACGAAATTTTTTTCCGAGGTGTAACATCGATCTTTGCACATCCTTGTAGGACTTTTGATAGCTCTGAGCCGTTCTCAAATGCTCCTGAATCAACTTCACTTTTCCATAACCTAATAGACCAAATTTGGTCCCAACAACTTTGCTTCACCAACATCAAACCAACCAATAGGTGATCTACACCTTTGCCCATGCAGAGCTTTAAACGGTTCCATCTTAATACTAGCATGATAACTGTTACTATAAGCAAATTCAATGAGAGGCAAGTGATCATTCCAATTACCTTTAAAGTCTAAGTCAGATGCACCCAACATGTCCTCAAGGGTTTAAATAGTACGCTCTGCCTAGGTATCTGTCTGAGGATGAAAGGTTGTCTTTGAGGTTTACCTTAGTACCCAATCCTTTCTGAAAATATTTCCAAAGATTGGTCGTGAATTGGCACCACGATATGAAATAATAGACATTGGGTTCCCATGCAATCTGACAATCTCCTGAATATATAACTTGGCGTAGTCTTTTGCTGAATCTATGGTCTTGACTGGCAAAAAGTGTGCTGACTTAGTAAGTCGGTCCACAATCACCCAAGTCGAGTCATGTCTTCGCGATGAGTGAGGTACACCTGTTATAAAGTCCATGTTTATCACCTCCCATTTTCACACAGTAATATTAATATTCTGGGCCAAGCCACCAGTCCTCTGGTGTTCGCCTTTCACTGGCTGACAATTCGGACACTTAGCCACAAAATCAGCTATATTATTTTTCATATCATTCCACCAATAAATTTCCTTAAGATCATGATACATCTTCGTGGAACCTGGATGTATGGAATACCTGGAATTGTGAGCTTCTGACATAATTAATTTTCTAAGCCCATCTGCATCTGGAACATATAAGCTGTCTAAGATTCAGCTCCCTTTGCTTGAAGATATATTGAAGGCTCTTGTGGTCGGTGAAAACATCAACATGCACTCCATATAAATAATGATGTCATATCTTAAGTGCAAAAACCACGGCTGCCAATTCCAAGTCACAAGCCGAATAATTCTTTTCATGAGCCTTAAGTTGTCGGGATGCATAAGCTACAACCTTACCATCTTTGTATTAGGACATATCTGAGACCAATTCCCGAAGCATCACAATATACAACGAACCCTTCGGTTCCTTCTGGTAGCATCAAAATTGGAGCAGAAGTCAAGCAGTTCTTCAACTCTTCAAAACTTTGCTCATATGCATCTGACCAATTGAAATTTGACCTTTTTTGAGTCAACTTAGTAAATAGAGCTAAGATAGAGGAAAATCCCTATACAAAACATCTATAATAGCCTCCCAGACCCAAAAAACTTCTTATATCGAATACTAAGGTGGGTGTGGGCCAATTATTCATGAAATTAATTTTCTGAGAATCAACTTTCACACCTTCACCTGAGATCACGTGGTTGAGAAACGCCACTGCCTTCAGCCAGAACTCAGAAAATTTTGCATAAAGCTCACAGTCCTGAAGTGTCTGCTATACTATCCTGACATGTTCTGCATGATCAGTCTCACTACGAATACACCAAAATATCAGCAATAAACACAACGAAGAATAGATCAAGATAAGGCTTGACGACCCTGTTCATAGGGTCCATGAAAGCAACTGGTGCATTTGTCAACCCAAATGACATGATAAGAAATTTAAAATAACCATAACGGGTTCTGAAGGAGGTCTTCAGATTATCAACTTCCTTAACCTTTAACTGATGGTATCCTGATCTGAGGTCAATCTTGGAATAACATTGGGCACCTTGAAGTTGGTCAAACAAATCATCTATTCTGAGGAGAGGATACTTGTCCTTAATGGTGACTTTTTTAACTAATTCTAGTCAATGACCAACCATCTTTCTTTCGGACAAACAACACTGGTGCTCTCCCTGGTGAAAAAGTTGGCCTAATAAATCCCTTGTCAAAAAGGTCTTTCAACTGGGCTCTTAACTCTTTTAACTTTGCTGGAGCCATTATGTATGGCGGAATAGATATCGGCTCCTGTGCTGAGAAGTAGATCAATTCCAAAGTCTATCTCCTTATCGAGAGGAACTTCCGAAAGATCTTCTGGGGAGAATTCTGGAAACTCATTAACGATTGGTGGGGACTAGAGAGTTGGGATCTAGGTATCTTTATCCCTAACTCGGACTAAGTGATAGATATACCCCTTGGAATTCATCCTTCTGGCTTTGATATGAAATAAACCTACCCCTGGTACTCTTTTGAATTGCTCTTCCATTCTGTGGTTGGTTCATTAGGAAACTCAAATCTTACTATTTTAGTTCTACAACCTGCGGTGGCATAACATGAAACCAACCAATCCACACCCAGATTACTTCAAAGTCTACAATTTTCAACTCTACTAAGTCGGCTATGGTTCTGCGGTGATAGACTAAAACTGAGCAACCCCTATAAATACGTCGAGCTATAACTGACTCTCCAACTAGAGTTAACACTTCAAAGGGTTCATGCGACTTTTTTGGTTCTATCCTAAATTTCTTAGCAATAAATGGGGCTACATATGATAAGGTGGATCCCGGGTCAATAGGGGCATAAATGTCGAAAGTGAAAACTGTTAATGTACCTGTGACAACATCTGCACGTGCTTCTGTAATCTGACGACCTGCTAAAGCACACAAGCGGTTTCGACCTCCGTCTACTGTTACGATTTGCATTTTCGGGGGGGGGGGGGGGGGTAGTGCTCGAAAAATCTACTTCAAACTTGTTGGTGCTCTTTCAGACTTTATTTTAAGAAAGTCCCACCTAATTTTTAGGAAATTAGAAAAATCAGTTTTGAAGGGTTTATTCATACACCATAAAAAATCCTTTTTAATCTAAAGTTCTAGATAAGGGTTCTGGTGATCTCCTAGGGAAGGTGTTAGGCACCCTAGTACTATACGGTTGACCTTCGAATTTCAATGTGTGAGTATTTGCATGAACTGTTTATTTGGTATTTATTTCCCGGAAAAAAATCTGTCATTTTGCATATTATTTTTTGAAAAGAATTGAATATATTCCCTTTACATGTAGGGTATTTAGGCTCGGATAATATCCGGATAAAATTAGTTCCTTTCATACATAAGGATAATAGTGATTTTTTATAAAGATAGAAGGTCTTTAAAAATGTGGGACGAATAAATTTGTTCATGCTAGACTCATACATGGTCCGGGTTAGTCTGTTCAGTACGTTGTTTAGAACATCTTTATCTAAACTTTATGTTTATAAATAGTTAACACCGATTTAATTTATGAGGGTCTGATTATATAACCAATTGACTTTTGGTCTTTGAAATTAGCCAAAAAACTATTTATATCATAGCAATAACGTTTTAAACATGGGCTTTGGCTCAAACTTGTATTCTATCTATTTTCTGAAAAAATGGTTATGGTCTGTTTCTGGCCCCAAATTCTCACTTCTTTCTTTAGCTACTGGGCTCATCCCAGAACACATTTTCGTTTTTTTTTTTCTTGGAATTTTTTTTTTTTTTGGTTAAGTTGGGCCTAAAAATACAATCTTTGGGTTAGGCCTTAGCCCTCAACAAACCTCATCTTTGCCTGAATTATTTCCAGAAAAACATGTATGTTTTGATACACAAAAATGCCACATATGTGTATATTTTAGAAGTCATTTTCTATCTGATTGTAGTCCAAAAAAGAAAGAACTCATTTTGAAAGCACATCATTTACACTCATTTTTTAAACCTATTTTTTGCCCGACTGAAAAAGAACTTTTTGAAAACTGAACTTATGACCAGGAAAAATGTTTTTCTAGCTAAAATGCTTAAGCCTAATCTTAGAAAAAATGATAACAACGTATTTTTTTTTCTAATAAAGATGAAACTAATACTCTTTTGTTCCTTTAATGTTTTTAGCCATTTTTATTTTTTAGAAAGCGTTTATACTAATTCGGGTTTTAAAAATCACATTGGTGCCTAAGCTCAAACTAAACGGCATATGCACCGTTCACCTAAGATGCCTGGGCCAAACATAAACGGTTCCAATAATAATAATGTGATTTTTGTTTTTACAATCATACAAATACAAACACTTTAATCAAATAAAGGAGCTGGCATAAATAAACTTCAGGGAAAAGAGGAATACGTTAGGGGTGTACCAAACCCCTTAATGGACATTTTTATCCATGTTTGGGCCTTCATGCCATTCTCGTCCATGACTGGGCCTTTAAAAATATTAGCTTCCCTTTCCTCTTTTGGACTTAACAATTTTTGAAAGAAGATTTCCTATTAGGCCTTTGGCCAAACAGGCTGGTTGACTTTGGCCCAAAGGGCCGTGCAGTAGGAGAAAGGGGGAAAAAAAGAAAAGGAATCGAATTAGTCTATGTTTGATGAACCTGTTACAAAGATAACTATACACATGTATATATATGCATATACATCCCATTTGATTACAAGTGCACAACTAAAGGGCTTGGCACACTATTGGCTTTACTTAAAACTTCAACTCAGACCATACCAAAGGGAAAAGGTTGTCACCACCCTTATTCCCGACACCGCACAAGTTTCAAGGGGTTTCACGAACCACAGACATGGCTGGATATCGGGGAGTGGCTAGACTCATCCCCCAAACCATCTCAAACCCACTGTTTCCATACTATGCAACCAGAGTCTCAAAGTTGTGCACAAGCATCATTACATGGGAAATAGTTCACACACAAGTAACACTAAAAGTAAATTCAAAATCATGGCAAAGAGATTGAGGCAAATGTGATAATGTTGTGATGTACAAAAATAACACAACAGCTTCAAGATACATAACCAAATAGATAATACAAACAAACCATCTTCTTTTACTTATATATACATGCTAATTATAACTGGCCCATCCTCTGATATATACACAATATACCTATGATATACACATGTGATGTGTATACCAAGTGTATACCATATATATATATTCCCTTTCCTTTTTTATTAACCTGTGCATATTCTGTGTATATCACACTCTTATGTGTTCAACTTTAGGTCTCAAGATTATTTTATTCACTTAATTAACCCTTGTCCCTTAAAACAAAGTCCAAATATAAACCCAGGCTGATTCAAGTCTAATTTAATTCCTATACTGCTCAACTAAATGATTCACAAATTTCCCATATTAACAGACCATATAGTAGTAAGTGAGAGCTGCCTAAATGAAATAACAGAAACATAATAGAAGTATGTAGAAAAAGAGGAAAAATCCTACAACTTATGATCACCAAAAGAATTGGAGCACCAAGAAGTCTGGACCAAATATCATCAAGTGAACTGAGACTGTACAACCTTATATTCTCCAAAGAAGAAAAAAAAAAAAAGAACCACAGAAATGAACCTTTGTTTTAGTACAACAGTACTAAGAGCACATTCACAATAAGACTTTATGTAAGTTACCACTTGAGATAGACAGGAGAAAGGATCATCTATGCATGTCACCAAGTCTCATGGAAGAAGGGAATGACATGAACTTTAACACACTTCTTAGCAAATCAGTATTTTAACTCCTAACAGGACACTTATTATTAATAGTCTTAAACCAGTCATTTCCCTTTAAAGGAAGGCAAAGATCACCCTCTTGAAACAACCAGTTCCCTTTTTCTTAACTTCCTAAGTTACCTCTAAACCTTTAAACAAGCTAATTTTCCCAACCTTTTTCATCTCCAATCCTGTGGTAAGACGATGATATTTAAGGAGGGCCATTATACTCTCAAGACAGGAATACCCCCTATGGTCCATAGGTTGGTCATGACACCTCTCATTTGGAGAGTAGGTACTATGAGTCAAGCTAGGCTTGGCTCTTCCCTCCCCTCTCTTTGAGGTGTCTTGAAAAGACCATCCTAGGCCAGGTGGTTCAACCTACTTTTAAGAATACTCACCATATCCTCAAGAAACAACATCAAATCAATTTCAGCTCATCACTATTCATTTTTTAGAACACAGATATAGTATTCAATTATTTCATTTCCATAATTTTGGACATGATAGGATTTTTAAACACACCAACAACATAGAATCAAACCTCACTAGACAGAGCACAACTTTACCATTTTAATCCAAGTTACACTACAATGCCCACTAAAGTTTAAGTGCCGCAGTTCAGGTTTAAGAACAAAGGGTTCTTACCAATCTTAAGTTAACGAAATGCCTTTTCCCTAAGTTCAAACTAAGGTTAATGCATTATATAAACAAGTCCACACATAAATGTATCATACAAGTTTTAAACATGTTCATCCTGAAGCAAACAAGGAAAGCAAGCAAGTTAAACTTCTACAAGAAAACATGGATTCTGTAACGACCCGTCCGATCGTTGTTTAATATTTCGTGAAACCATGCCCAATCTAGGTCGAGGGTCATAAATAAAAAGCTCCATAATGTGTTTTAAGGGTCGGGAGTGGGAAAAATCAATTTCGAAAAGAATTAGAAATTTTGGGCCAGGAAAAGACGCAGACTGCTATAGGGGTACAACTATAGCAGATTAGCGACCGCCGCAGCGGTCCACGCAGGGCAGTAGCCTGATTTTGGCTACTTAGTCTTTTTTTTTCTCTCTGTTTTCAATAAAAGACTCTCAAGGGCTACTCATAGGGTTCCATATGAAAGAAAAACCCTTGACACCAAGAAAAAGAAACCTTCCCAATTTCCTCCCCACCATTCCCTACGAATATTATCACTAAGATGAGCAATTCTTGGAGACTCGAATAGCTGTTCATCAAAAAGGTAGGTTATGGTTTACTTTATTTGGACTTTGATTAACGAATCGTATATACTTTTAGAGTTGACGGGAGAACACATGATTAGGTCTTCGGACATGGAGTTTGGATGGACATACCTTTAATGTGACTAAATTATTGTGTAAATGATGGCTATGGTAATAATGAGTTGTTATTAATAGAAAGTGTTGTTATCACTGTGGGGTTACTCCGTGTTTACTGTATGCAACCCTAGAAGGGAGTGATTTTTGTCTTTATACTCGATTTTGTTGAATATTCATATGGTTGCTTTTGCTTGAAAATAAGAGGTTGTATTGAAAGAATTATATTGAGTTGGGTTGGCATTACACCCATCAAGGGTTGGAATTATGATTGTTTTGGCATATAGCACTGTCGTGTTTCAGTGCATGGTTTATGAGGAAATACAGGTAGCAGAAAAGGCTGAGTGTGGGCATTGTATTATCTGGCCTTGTGGCCGTTGAGTTGAATACATGATATATATATATATATATATCCGAGGAGTAAATCCAGAACGAGTGGTACATGGACGCCATGGGTCCCCTACATGTCATGACTACTGAGCAATGACATCAGATAGCATGTATGTACAGTGTGTTTGGGCCTTGTGCATCGCATTTTGCATTGCACTACATCTCATATTTCTATGTTATACATGTGTGTGCTACTGTTGTTGATACTGCTTATGTGACCTTATGATTTAGTTGAGAGTCTGGGTGGAGGGGGGATTGCATATGGTAAGTGTAGTGCTGAACGTCAGATAGTGATTCATATTCCTCGGTGTATCGTATTGTAGTAAGGAATGTGAGTAGGTGAACTTTATTAATAAAAGGGGGTAGAAGTTAGAGTATACGATGAGCGTGGAGACGAGGGTCCTAGGATGGATGAAAGGAAGGGAATGGTTGTGATTTAGTAGAATGCTCGTACACTTTTGAAATACAAGAAGTGAGCTTCGAGAGTGAAAAGGTAAGAGGGGACATTGTAATATACTTTATTTAGAATCTGAAGTTTCATTGACTTATCTTCTTATCTTAGTGACCTTATATTGTGTTGCGTGAACTAATCTTAGTTGACCTATGATGCTTACCAGGACGTGTGGTGTACTGATACCACTCTTTCTATGCCCTTTCTGGGTGTAGATGTATTGCAAGTATTAGCTGAAGTTTCGCCGCGTGGATTTACCGGACATTCTCCTACAGTAACGCCTATCTCACTCCCGGCGGAGGCTGTGTCATTTGTTTTGTCTTCTTGTAATTAGGAGCTCTTGTACCTGTCTAGACTAGATCCCGAGATTTTTTATTTTCAGTTTTATTGTACTTTAAAACAGAGTCTGTACGAAGCTTTTACTTTAATTTTGTGATTTTGAAAGATTGTTGTCGCAACTACTTAAATATTGGGTTAGTTGGTAAGGGTTCGCCTACTATGTTAGTAATATAGTAGGT
>NC_081352.1:14973791-14980225 GCF_029784015.1 Lycium ferocissimum
CTTTAAGATCATGCGAGCGTAGGCCAAGATTATTCCGATATGATTGCAACAACCACCAACACTTAGATAGAATCATTGGATCATTGTTCCATTGACCATGCATGCATACGGCCACCACAACAACATTCATGTCTTATGCATTTTTATTTATTTCTATACATTACAACAACCAATTTACTACATGAAATTAATTCATCACTTTCTCATACAACAACTCCATATCCACACGGCCTACCATGCACCACACGGCCTCACTACAACATCAACATATTTCATAAGTTTTCCATCTTTTCCTACACATTGCAACAACAACAACAACAAGTAAAACACTATATAAACATTGATTCATTATTCACACACACTACCCACCATGCACGGCCAAATAGGCCATCACCACCACACCACTACTTTCCATGAATTCTCCATGTTCTCTATACATTACCACAATAAGCAACACACTACACAACACTAACTCAACATACACACACATGCACGGCTTACCCTTGCAACACACACCCATCATTCCAACATGCATGTTTTCATGTTTTTCATCCATTTCCACATACTACCATACACATGAACCCTTTATAACATATAAAAAGGAATGAAATCTTACCTTTGTTCTTCAACTTCTTCACTTAGCTAGGGTTGGAATTTTGCACCAACGAGTGGTTCTTTCCTTCCAACAACCATACCATGTTGAAGAGCACCCTCAAGTTAGTAGAATACATGGAGAAATAATTTTTTTGAGCAAGATTCCAAGGGGACAAAATTGCTCCCCTGGCCGAGACCTACCCCTCACCTCTTCATCTTTCTTTCTTTCTTGCCTTTCCCTCTCTTCTCATAAAAAGATGACCACCACACATATATATATATAGCATATAATGTGAGGGGCACATGCCCCTCTAGATTTTTCTCTCTTTTTCTTGATTTTTCTTTTCTTTTCTTGAATTCTCTTACTTGGTCAAAGATGACCAAATGTCTTCCTTAATACACTTTGGCCCCTCTCCATTTACACTTTGCCCCTTTTCAAGACTTCTTCTAGTACTTGGTGAAATTACCGTTTTACCCCTTGACTTTCCTTAATATTACCATTTTGTCCCTAGCCTTCCGCATTATTTCCACGGCCCATTTTGCGAATTTCTCTTCTTGCCCTTAGCCTTTCTCAATATTTCCGTCCAATAATATTCATAAATAGTATTCATAACCAACTTATGCACAAAATAATTTTGAAGATGGTCTTGCCCTTAACTTCCCGCAATTGTCCTAAAATATTCCGACGTACGAAATGCGGGATATAACAGTCAAGACATTCTTGACAGTCACATTGGATATCCCACGGGCAGTGTCCCGTGAAAGGACATTTGAACCACCATACATCATGATCTTCATTATCGAACTGCTTTATCCAGTCATGTTCACTCATGATACTTAGGATTTGGTATAGAGAATGTTTCGGGGTCATTTTGGTGTGCTTGGTTATAAGTGAGTTGGTACATCTGGAAAGAAAAGGTTGTTTTGTTGGGTTTTTTAAGGTGAGAGTGGTCAAAGCTTACGGCAACTGATTTATCGGTTTTTGGAAAAAGTGGGTTCAAAGGATTGGAGGGTTCAACCGGGTTCTCTCCACTTTTCATAATTCGTGGACGTATCGGAAGGACTTTGATAAGTTCTTCCCTAGAGAGCTGTTTTGGGATTTGGGTGCACATGGTAGCTCCGTTGGTGGTATCTACTTTCAAGAGCAAAGCATTTTCTCCAGCTAGAAGGGAGAGATCCATATCATCATTCTGAACTCGCCGAGCTATTTGGTAATGTAAAGTAGCTTGAATAGAAGTAGCTTGAATAGCATCTTTAGCTTGTGGAACACCTTGAATTTGGACTTGGAGTTTTAAATCCTCCGTTAGATATGGATCATACAGGGACATGTTAAAATTTGGGAATATGGTGACAAAAACTGTCCCAGCATTTAGAGTGACTTCTGTAGTACCCAAATTCGCACGTTGGTACTCATTATATCTGGTATCAAGAAGGGCAAGGCGAGCCACTACTGGTTGGCCTTTTCTTCCGTGATATGTTAATGAAATCCTAACAAAGACCAAAATGGATATGGGTGAAAACATGATGTTTCCACTGTCTAGGAAAATCATCTGGAATCTACAGAGTGACGAATTGTTCCTCTTGAGTTGCTAGAATAGGGTGCTGTCAAGTTTTGAGGCACCAATATATTCTTTAGCCCTTTGGGCTTTTGTTGACGCAGGGGAATGGATTTGTGACCACGGGGAACATGTCTTTTAGCAAAAGCGAGAATATGGGTTTATGAGGGATAGGTCGGTGGGAGACACTTTGTTTTCATCGGCAGATATCAACTTTACAAAGGTAGTCATATTTGGTGAAAGGGTTTTATACAGAGTGGGAGACATATTTATTTTTGCTAAGGACTTACAAGGGTTGGACTGGGCTTCAACATCCCGAAGGACGGCTTCCAGATCAAAGCCCATGGAATAACGTTCAAGAAACAATCCAAGCCATATACAAATGTTCTACGATTATTCCGTATAATTGATGCTCGAACAAGGAGATAGATAAAGCAGTTGGTGGAGCATTCATGTGCAGATTCTCACAAGGAGTTTATGGGAAAATGCAAAAAGCCTGTATGGCTAAATGATGAGTTTTTCATTAAACTCCCCTTCAAGAAGAATGAATGCATTAATCCAACGAAGGCAAGTCACTTCGGCAAGAATCCAGATCATGTTCAATTTTCCAAAAGGGAATGTGAAGAGCTCTTAGAGTTTGGACTTATCGAACCCTCTAATTCGCAATGGGCATGCGAGGCGTTCTATGTCAATAAGCGGGCGGAACAAACAAGAGGTAAACTCAGATTAGTCATAAACTATCAACCTCTTAACTATTTCCTCCAAGATGATAAATTCCCTATCCCAAATAAACTCACCTTTTTTTCACACTTAGCCAAAGCTAAATACTTTTCCAAGTTTGACCTTAAATCGAGGTTTTGGTAATTAGGAATACACCCAGTGGATCGACCAAAATCGAGGTTTTGTATACCCGATCACCACTTTCAATGGAAGGTCATGCCCTTTGGGTTGAAAACAGCACCCTCATTGTTCCAAAAAGCCATGATAAAATTATTTCAACCCATCCTCCATATATCACTAGTCTACATTGATGACATCTTACTCTTTAGTGATACTATGGAAGAACACCTCACTTTGCTGCAACAATTCCATGACCTAGTGGAGAAAAATGAATCATGCTCTCACGTAAAAAAGGTGATTCTTGCTAGAAAGGAAATTGATTTTACGGATGCATCTTGTTCATGGAGCATACAGCCCAGGGCCACATATTTGTCAAGAACTGCTCAAATTTCCAGACACCAATTTTACGACGAAGCAGCTCCAACAGTTTTTGGGTGTGATTAATTATGTTAGAGATTTGATCCCTGATGTCTCTACATACATTGCTCCACTTACAAAAATGCTCAAGAAGAATGCCCCAGGTTGGGGAAAGGAACTGGATGAAGCAGTTCAGAGAATAAAAGAAATCTCAAAAGAGGTCAAAGCCCTCCATATTCTATCAGACGGGAAAAAGATATTGCAGACAGATGCCATCAAAGAATATTGGAGTGCAGTCCTTTTTGAAGAAACAAATGGCCAACGAAAAATATGCGGATTCGCCAGTGGAAAGTTCAAAGACTGAACAACACTATCATTCCACATTTTAAAGAAATGTTTGCCGTAAAGAATGGGATTAAAAAGTTTATCACTCAGAGTTTCTTATCGAGATAGATATGAAGGCTTTCCCGAAGATGATCCAGATAAATCCAAAGATTATCCCAAATTCGCAGATTCTTAGATAGACACAATGGTTCTCCCCTTATAAATTCCAAGTAAAGCACCTCAAAGGGAAGGATAATATTCGAGCGGATTTCCTATCCAGGCCAGATGAGTTTTCAAAGAGATTTCAAGCCAAGCTACAGAAAAAGCTAAATAGCCAAATCTTCATGCTTGCAAGCTCATCGTGAGCTGTTCATCTGCATAGCGCATCATCCGCCGTAATTCTTCGACAAGTTTGTGGACCTGTTTGATCCATCCATCCTTACAGAAGGAAGGACTTTCTATGAACTTCTAGTTTTCAGATAATATGGAGGATCCATCATTAAGCCATTCAGAGTCAATCCAGAATACCCATTTTGTCACATATTCATAGCACTGCACAACGATTTTCCACAGGAGCTATTATGGTTTTTCGGGTACTTATGTCACCAGTATTATATTTTCATGGAATTCAAGTGCGACATGTTCCGACATTTTGACAGGATTGAACATGCTCTCAAAAATTTTCTGCAATGGTTCAAACCATGCAGATATTGGGTTCAATGTTTCAGAGACTCCTATACAGCTAAAGTGTTCATGTTACATCGATCGATAAAGATTATTAATGGGAAGGTCTATGCTCAACCATATATTTCACTATGGTGGGAATTCCCCGTCTCTCTCTTGTCCTTAGAGGATGAATACAGGAAGCATAGAGAATTATTTTCCAACAAAATAGGTGCATCCCAAAGGAGATATGGCCAAAAGAATGAGCTCGTTGGAATTACACTGATGACCATCCCTATTGGGAAAGAGTTCGAGAAGCCGCAAAGGAGTACCGAGTGCCATATGAAATAATCCGAGATGAAGTCACTCAGGCTATCACAAACATAAGGTTGAACTTTCCATCTCAAAATTCAACAAAAATAGTTCCAAAGATGACAGGGCCATCCAACAAGAAATGCTACTACACAAGGTCGCAAAAAGGAAGTGTGGAAAACAAAGAAAAATTCAAGAAAAAACAATGACCAGAATGGAGGATAGAGGAAGGATACACAACTCCGCCGTTGACGCCATCAAGCACCGCTCCGTCGGATAAGGCTTACTGACGTGCTTACAAGAAAGACAAAAGCGGACCCCACGGTCACATTCTTGTACATGGTTGTCATGCTTCCCTCGTTTTATTAGGCTTATTTTATTAGGCTTGTTAGGCCTATCTTATTAGGTTTGTTTTATTAGGCTGTTTTATTAGGCTCGTCTTATTAGGCTTGTTTTATTAGGCTGTCTTATTAGGCTCGTTTTATTAGGCTTGTTTTATTAGGCCCTTCACATGTCTAGCGGGGCCCGTGTGCCATGTAATATAGGTCTTGTAGAAGCCTCCAACTCCTATAAATAGGAGGCTATGTAATAGTTAGAAGGCATCAAAGAATCTCCTTGTAAATTTTTCGATATCAATAAAATGTTTGCTTTCTAAATTTCTCTTGTTCTTCTCTTTGAAAGGCATGGAAAGGCTGATCCTAAGTTAGTATAGGGTTAGGAAATATTTAGCAAGTTAAGCTTGCTACAAGTACAATAGTTTTCCGATGCTTTGACAAAGATGTACGTAGTAGTGTGAAAGTTTTTCTTGAGTTGAGTAGCTTGGCTAGGAAGCCAGCCCATTTTGTAGGAAAAATTTTCATATCTATGATCTTTCAAACTGTACGACTAACTTGACAAGCCATCCTTCGGGTTGTTGAAGTCAAGTTTATGGCAAGCTGTCCTTCGAAATGTTGAAGCCCAGTCCTACTATGTAAGAAAACTATTGTGCTTGCAGTCTGGCCGTCTTTGCTACTTCTCAAACTCGTTCCTGATGGGGATGGTCATCAGTGTAATTCCAACGAGCAAGGAAAGAAAACACCCAAAAGGGAGCAATAACTAAAGAAGAAGCTGAAGATTTCTGGCGGCGCATGCAACCAAAAGACTACTCCATCATTGAGCATTTGAAGAAAACACTGGCATAAATATCGGTGTTGTCATTACTAGCCAGCTCCCCATCGCATAGGCAGGCCCTCATAAGAGTATTGGATGATGACACGTACCAACTAGTATGAGCAACGATCACTTGGCTGGCTTGGTAGCCCACATCATCAGAGAACACAAAATCTTCTTCTCAAAAGAGGATTTGCCAGCAGAAGGAACTTCGCATAACAGCGCCCTTAACATCACTATGGAGTGTTATGGAAAAGCGATAGGGAGAGTGCTTGTGGACAATGGATCGAGCCTCAATGTTTGCCTTATCACCAAATTGACACAGCTTAGTTATGACATAGGCAAAATTTGCCAGAATGGGACAAACGTCAGGGGATTTGATGGATCTCTAAGTGATTCCCTGGGAGAGATAGACCTACAAATCCGAGTCGGACCTGTATCTTTCATAGAAGAATTACAAGTCATGGCAATCACTTCCAACTACAATATGCTCTTGGGAAGGCCCTGGATACACTCCGCCGGTGCAATCCCATCAAATCTGCACTAGGCCATAAAATTTGAATGGCAGGGGCGGGAAATTGTAGTGGCTGCTGAGAAAGATATTGAGAAGTATCCTTACAACATCGATCCTGTGATCGA
>NC_081352.1:14980325-15021569 GCF_029784015.1 Lycium ferocissimum
TCTATTTTTGTTGAATTTTGAGGTGGAAAATTCAACCTTATCTTTGTGATAGCCTGAGTGACTTCATCTCGGATTATTTCATACGGCACTCGGTACTCCTTTGCTGATTCTCGAACTCTGCGCCAATGGGGATGGTCATCAGTGTAATTCCAACGAGGCCGTTCTTTCGGTCATATCTCCTTTGGGATGCACCTATTTTGCTGGAAAATAATTCTCTGTGCTTCACTGTATTCATCCTCTAAGGACAAGATAGAGACGGGGAATTACCACCATAGTGAAATATCTGGTTGAGCATAGACCTTCTCATTAATAATCTTTATTGGTCGATGTAATATGAACACTTTAGCTGTATAGGAGTCTCTGAAACTGTCACGACCCGACTACAGGCCATGACGGACATCCGGGGCTAACCACCGAACATCGTTCAATCTGATACTTATCTGCTCTCATTCATAATATATGCTCATAATCATGGAAAACTATTAACATTTGAAACATATTTACTTTTATAAACATAAGCCCTTTGGCTATCAAAATAAAAGAATATATATATATAGATGCATACACATGACAAACTGTGAGACCATACTACCCACACTGCGTATCTACGAGCCTCTACCAGAGTACTAGACATATGGATGGGACAGGACCCCGTCGTGCCCAAAGTATATGTACACACAAAAATACTGTCTCAAAATAGCACCTCCGGAATAAAGGAGGGCTCCGATAAATCCGCTGATAGCTCCTATGGATCTGCACCGACTCCTTGTCTACCTGTGGACATGAACACAACATCTAAGGAAAAGGACGTCAGTACGAACATTGTACTGAGTATATAAGGCATAAATAATAATAAGACATCAATGAAATGAGGAGACATCAATTAAGGAGCAATCTGTAACTGACTGAATCATAAAAGAAATAATGCATACTGGCTTACTATCATAATCATCATTATGTCATATATGCATAAATGTATAAGCTACCCGACCATATAGGTACGGTGTGATAATCAATAACATTAGCCTGCGTCCAGGCCTCCCGCGTCCGGGGTACCATCTCATGCCGCCCACTAGTGGTGTCTGCCCATGCCATTTGGCCATGGTGTATAGCTGCCTGCCTTGGCAGTGACTACCCGGCCATATAGGCGCGGTGTAATCTCATCATATGCTCATCATAATATACTCATCATAATATACTTATCATAACTCATCATAATGCATGCATAGAGACTCATGGATAATCATACTCTATCGGGGTGACATAAAGTCGTGGACCCCCGATCTCATTATGGAGCATTCATAAGCATTCTGCCTCACCTTGAAGGAACAAGCATAAGGTAAGTGCTTATAATGATCAACGTCAATAGATTATAAATAGCATCGCACCATGGGCTATAGCTTCTTAGACTTAACTTATCATCATCATTATCATACTCATAACGTATCTCTTATCTCGTATAGCTATTCATAAACAAGGGCTCTTAGCTTTCTTGAAGATAGGGAATTCATGAAGAAAAAGGAATTCATGCAATAACATTCATGCGTTTGAAAGAAAGGACTAGCCTCACATACCTTTGTCGCTTAACTATCCTATTGCTTGATCGTTCTCCTTTAATGCTCACGTCTATACCTTCAACAGAGTTCGTATCGACATTAGCTAAACAATCATAAGAACGTACTTACTAAAGCTAGAGAAAATTGGGCAGCATTTCCTTTGTTTATACTACTTCCTCCATATTCCATATCAACTCCCAAACATTCATAACATCATTCATAATATCATAATTAACAATCATCATTCAATTGCATTGCCCACATTTCACAATTTCACTCCAAATTCTCCATAATCATGATCAAGGTTCACTATCGCGTTCTTTCTTATACAATACTTATTCCACGTTCTAAATGTCATTTATAATGTATTCATATGTCACGACCCAGCCCCGTAGGCCGTGACTAGTGCCCGAGCTGGGTACCCGTACCCACCTATCAATTACAATCAGACCACAGCGAACATAATAGGAACTTATACGTACAGAAAGGCACGGGGACGCGTATGCACTTATATATATCATACACATATAACCTAGGAATATGCAAAACGCATATACAACTGAACAGTACTACCCACAACCCACATATATGTCTACATACCTCTACGAGTAATAACAGAATCATATGACGGGACAGGGCCCCGCCGTACCCCTGAATAGACATAGACATAAATACAACAAAAGAGTCTATACCAAAGTGTAGGATCCGGAACAAAGGAGCACTCCAAGACCGCTGAGTAGGAATCCTAAGCTGGCGGCTCACCCAAACAAGTTTCTGTACCTGCGCGGCATGAAACGCGACCCCCGAAGAAAGGGGCCGCACGGAATATGTACCGAGCATGTAAAGCATAGAATACGATGAAAACAAAATCGTACCGAAATAAAGAGTATGGAACATGAGTACGTACCGTAAAGGCTTACCTTTGAACATAAATCGTGCATGATCATATCATAAACATAAGTAAATAATCTTCATATACATATGCATATACATAGCATGTCCCGCCCTCTAGTGAGGGACTCGGTGAATAGAATCATCATATGTCATCCTGGCCGCCATCCCTATCTCATCACACCACCACATCATCATCATATATATATATATATATATATATATATATATATATATATATAGCGTGTCCCGGCCCTCTAGTGAGGGACTCGGTGAACAATGCAGTGGAATGTGCACGAATGCGTGTCCTGGCCCGGGACTCAGTGAAAGACATATTGAGCTTTGCACGAGCAGAGTAGTGAGAAACCATATGCACATAAATCATTTCAAAGACTCGATGAAATAAATTAAACGAACTATCATTTGAAAATCGGGACAATAGCTATATCAAGTACCTTTCGGACATCTCTCTCGGAACATGTCAAATCGAACTTTAGAAATCATAGCTACGTATCGAAATTATATGCATAACAATCCTCGTTTAGACTCGGTAAATAAATAAGTAACCAAACTCGGGGGTCGGAATAGTAAGCATATTAGGTTCTTTCAATCAAACCGTTAGAACTATACAACGGAACGTCTCGGGGGCCCACGGGCAAGTATCAAACCAATCCGAGCCCACCTATGGAAGTTAGAGTCATCATACGCTACGGAACCTTCTACGAGCATATCGAGGTGATCCGAGCCTTGTTGTAAAAGTTACGGTCGTTCTTAGTTTTGGGATCTTTTTAAGAACAAAATTCCTTATGTAACACGTAAAATTTAAACATACAAAGGACACAAGGATCATAACATGTATAAATTAAGAATGCTAATATCAAGAGGTGAATAAAAGTCGGAAACACGCTCGGATCGTAAGAATAGAATCACCCCGAGGCTCGTATGATATTTCCCGTACGTCTAAGACATGCCAAAGAAAGAAAGGGTGAGCTTTACATACCTTGTCTGCTCTCCAAGCTAATCCAAACTTACGTCGTGGACTTCCCAAGATCTACAATACGCCATTAAATGCCAAACATTAGGTAAAGGCACTTAAGAGTTCAATTCCAAATTAACACTTAATTCTACCGAAATTTGGGCAGCATTTCCCCTGTAAATGTAACACCCCGAGAATTCAACTCGGCCAAATTCATCAACAACCACACCAACAACGTACTAGCAACATCGATAATCAATTCTAAACGTATTCTAACATGAGCAACCCTTTACTACATAATTCAACACCATTCATTACATTCAATTCAACCACTTACATTCAAACTGTTATATCCGGCGTTTTTGCGTAATTGGAAAAAATTGGAAGTGACCTCGCTTGTAAGAAAATAAGGTCATAGTTGATTGTATTTAACACATGAGTTGTTTATGGAAGAATATTAGCGTGGAAGTGTTAAAGAAGGCCAGGGGTAAAATTTGGAATTTCGGAAATTAGTTTCGGAATTGCAAAATATAATTCATGAAGAATTGGGCTCAAGAAACAAAAAGGAAAATCAAGCCCAAAAGAGATAGGGTGGCCGGCCAACAAGGCCCAAGCCCATGGACCTAATTAATTTCCATGTGACAATTATAATATAAGGGTCATTAAGTAGTCTTGAAGCTTGTAGAAAATTCAAGAAAAGAAGTCAAGGAGAAAACAAGAACATTAAGAGCTAAGGGTTCAAGGCATTCGGCCAAGACCCAAATTTTTGCCCCCTTGAAACCTTGATTCCAAAATTATTTTCTTGCTATATTCCTACTAATTCAAGGTCCCTCTACAACGTGGTGCAATTATTTCGGAAGATAAGTCGTTGGTTTTCTCGATTCAACACTTTGGTGGATTGAAGAAACTTGGAGAAAAAGGTAAGGATTCACCCTTTTTATTATGTTATGAAGATTGGTTTGTGTTGTAATATATGGAAATGAATAGAATTCATAGAAATATGGAAGTTGCATGGCAAAGGTGTATGTGTGCATATGGCCGAATGCATGGGATATGGTGTAGTTAGAATAAGTTGAATTTTATGTTATGTTTTGATTTGGTGATTGTGGGAATTGTATTGGAAATGAAAGTAGAACGAAAATGGATTGAAGTTGAAAATTCCATGTTGGCCGTGGGATTAGGTGTAAGGTAATGGAAATGGTTTAATGTTGTTTAATATGGTGAATGTGTTGTTGTGATCCTTGCATTGTAAATATAGGAAAAATGATGAAAGTTTGCATGGGAATAGAAGGTGGGAATTTATGTCATTTTATTATGATTTTATGACATTATGGAACTAAGTTGTTAAGGTGTGGATTCGGGTTGTTAGTGATGAAATAGTAAGTAGAAAATGTATTGGGATGGTTTGGATTTGTATATGAGAATTTGGATGGAATATGGAAATTGATGAAATTGTTGAATATTGAATATATAACTTGGAATGCTTTTAGTTATGTTTGAATGATCTCAATTTAGTGAATAAATATGTAAGCGTTGATATTGGGTTGAATGTGTGCAATTGGATTGAAAGTTGACATACTATGTAGTGAGGAAGACTACTTATGTTGGAATGCGTTTTGGATTGGTTGTTTATATTGTTGTTAGTATGATTATTGTTATTTTGGCCGAGTTTCATTCTCGGGTTATTGTTGTTGACAATTGAGCCGAGTTAAATGCTCGGGGTGTCATACTTATAGGGGAGATGCTGCCAAAATTTCGGTAGCCAAATACTAAACCCAAGTTGGAATTTTCAAGCTTCATGAATAGTAACTGGTCAATATGACCATTTGCAGATTTTTGGCGAAACGAGATCGAAGTTTCGACGAGCTTAACAAGCGAGAAAGGTATGTAAAGCTAACCCTATTCTTTCTTTGGCACGTCCTAGATGTACTAGGTTTGAATTCGGACCTCGGGGACAACTCGACTCTTCGGAATCCGCATTCAAAAATTTGCCCTTTTCTTGCAGTAGAATTGAATTAGTTAGTTTGAAAATGACTAGAAAGTGACCTAAATTTCCCCCAACCTCGGTAAATAAAACCCGAATACCTTAAAACCCCCGTAAATGATATTATGACGTTGAACATATGTAATTTGGATTCGCCACCTCAATTGACCGAGGTGGGCCCACTATTTCTGATTTTACCCTTTTGTGTCTATGACTTGTCTTCGAGCGGCTTTAAAAAGAGAACGTTTTAACTACTCCTCTATTTATTACTTAAAAACTATTTTGAATATTCCGCTAAGTTCTGAGATGTGTTCTGATCTGTATCACGAATCCGAACGTTCTGTTCCGACATAACCCTCCGTGATGTCCGCAAGGTACGTACTATGACTCCGTCCGATTTCATTGATTTGATTTGCCATTTGATCTGCCTCATCGAGTCTCTGGATATATATATGTTATTTTTATTGCATTAGTTTCTCACTACTCCACTCGTGGATGCCTCAATGTTTCCCACACTGAGCCCGGGCCAGGATATGTTCTCAAGCGTACTTCTCTGCATTGTTCGCCGCGCTCCGGTGTGAGGGGGCAGGTATTACACGTACATGGGTTACGGTGTATGATGTGCCATGTATATATTCGATATCGATTACGTGATGTGATGTGGCCACTTGGTATGTTATGATTTGTGTCGGAGATATTCCTACTCGAAGTATGATGTGTTTTGGCGCGGGACGAAGGGAGCGCCTCTGTTCTGTTCACCGAGTCCCATAGCGGGGCCGGCTTTTGCATATGTTTTCTGCATGCATTACGTATGATTTCTGGTACGCATTTTTGATTAGCTATGCATCTCGTTCGTTTTCCGCACATTCTGTTCTGATTTCAGTTTTGTTTATTACATTCTCTGCTTTACATATTCAGTACATTTTCCGTACTGACCCCCTTTCTTCGGGGGCTGCGTTTCGTGCCACGCAGGTACAGACGTTTGATTTGCTGGTCCGTTCGCCTAGGTCGTCTGCTCAGCTATTTGAAGTGCTCCTTTATCCGGAGCCCATGAGTTGGTATAGACTTTTTATTTCATATGTACGTATTTGTTCTGGGTACGACGGGGCCCTGTCCCGTCATATGATTTTGTTTTTGTTCTGTAGAGGTCTGTAGACATGTGGTGTGGGTTCTGCATATGTTTCGTGAGATTTGCGTACGTTTAGAGTTTATCTATGTTTTGTGACGGCCTTATCGGCCTTCGTGCGTCATATTCACTCGACATCATTAAATTATTATTTCTGCTTATTTGTAATATTTTGCTGATTTAGGTTAAGGTACGTATGAGTGCCCAACTAGGGCACGTGTCGCGGCCTACGGAGTTGGGTCGTGACACAAACTATCACCAACACTCACATATCCGATTACTAATCCGAAACCATTCAAATAATATTCAAGAACACTTTAAACAATTCACACAAGATTTTAACCAATTCAACCACACCACCACCTTACCCGAAATCTCCCCAACTCAACATAAACAACACTAACACATTTCCTTCTTCCAAAACTCATAAACTACACCAACAATCCACGTTAACAATGTCATTACCATAAACATTATTCTTATAAATGCAAGAACTATATTGATTCATTAAATTCATTAACATAAAATCCATGACAAAAAACTACAAACGAATATAATTTGTTCAACTTAAATCATTAAACCTTCATTTTCAACATATGATTTTTAATTCACAACACACCATTCCAACATACTAAATAAAATTAGTCCTTCACCCCTACACCATACAACATATACACGGCCACCACACACACACACACACGGCTACACCCCAACTTCCATGTTTTCATGATTTTCATTCATTTTCACATACTACAACATACACAAACCATGCATAACATATAAAAGAGAAGATTGAACCATACCTTCTTCACCCAATTCTTCCACTCGGCTAGAACTTGTTCTTGCAAGAATGAGTGTTTTGCTTATTCTAACAACTACTCCACGTTGTAGAGGACCCTCCAATTAGTAGAGAAACTAGAAGAAAAATAATTTTTTGATGAAGATTTTGTGACTTCCAATTTTTCAACCTTGGCCGAATATGGCCCTTTTCTTGGCTTTTCCAAGTTCTTGAATTTTCTTGAATTCTCTAAGGATAGAAATGGTGAAGATGACTAATTGGTCATCTTTGTATGTACATATATTTATCATCCATGTGGCCCTTGGCTCACACCAAGGTGGCCGGCCACATGGCCCCTATTTTTTTTTTCCTTTTTCCATGAAATAAATACTTTCTATTAATAACTTTTGACCCCCAAATATTCTTAATATTCCATGCCAACCAAATCGCAAGCAACTTATGTCTTAAAACAAAATCGTAGTTCAAAATCTCCATTCCGTCTCCCGGAATAGTCTTGTCCCTAACTTATCGTGGTTAATTCGGATTATCCCGACGTACAAAATACGGGATATAACATCCTTCCCCCCTTTAGAACATTCATCCTCGAATGTTCAACTAGTCCTGTAAAGTCGTATAAGGATCTTGGGGGTTTCCTTTATTGCCATAGTACGCAACCTCATCTACCGATAGTATTTCTTCTATACCTTCTCTTCAGCTTCTCAAGTCGTCTCCTTTTCGTCATTATTCCGTCACAATACTTTAAGAAGGCCACGTCTTTAGTACACACCCTTCTTGCCTTGCGAACATGTAATAAGGCCCTCTATATCTCGGGTTAAACTCTTCCTTCTTGTGGGATCCCATTACACCTTTCACGGGGATTATCTGCAAGCCTACCCACACGCCAATTTGGGATTCTAAGTGTCGACGCCGTCGGTCGTCATATGATTTCTGTCGTCTCGGAGCTGCTAATAGTCATTCCCTGCTCAGATCCTGCTCTCAACTTTCTGATCACACGTCATGTTGCAATCTTCACAAAAATATGCGCAGGTGCTCAATTTAGCCCAAAATGCTTTAGCGTGGCTTCACTAATCTTTAGGGTTTACCTTGCCTTCGCCCCTTTCTCTTACAACCGGTATCGGAATAGGTCTTTGGTTCAATCATAGTCATGTCCTGTTTGTCCTTCGTACTTACTTCCTTCCCGGTAATTTAGCTTAACCCATCTTCACACCTTCCCTTAATGCACCCAGAATATTATCACCGTATTGGCATTACTGAATCCAGACCCTCTTCTCCATTAACTATTCGCTCGATCCCATTCCTAGCATATAACCATCCATAAGCAACGTAACTACTCTTGTACAACTTGTATAAAGTACATTCAATCTTAGTCACGATCTTTTCTTCTCCTGGTTCACTCTGCTCCACATATTCCTCCCGTCCTAATATTCGCTTATGGCCTATCCTGTCCTACTCTTTTCCCTTCCTGTATTCACTCCTCTGATGTTCCCTACTTCCTACTATAGGAGGTTTTCTATTTTTTCCCCTCTCTCTTCTTTTTTTTTTCTTTTTTTTCTGGGTCGTAGTATTATTAGCGAACAACCTTATTGCTCACATTTTAGTCTCTAGTCCAGCACGGTAGCGTTACCTTTCACAGCGTCTCCGTAAGTTACTCGTCGTAGTTCTTTTGTCGTATTTCCCTCTAGGCTTCCACTTCCTAGTGTCATATCATCCAATATCTCTACAATTAATCCACAGTACTATCTCACTTACCACCCTAGCTTCTACCCCTTTTACTGGCTTGGGTCTTACTAACTTGTCTCGGCGAGGAATCTTACTTTCAGCCGGGTATCCGTATCAAATACGTTGTGGTATTGATTGTCTCTATCTGGTACTTGCATTTCTCGCACCCGCTTCCCCCCTTTAGGGGCGTACTTATATTATTGCCTGGTTATACTTTGCTCTATGTCTGCGTTTTCCAATTTCCGTTAGGCAGCACTTTTATTCCGACATTTAGGTCCCCTTGCCATTCGTCTACTCACTTTCTTCCTTTTCCAAGTATTATTATGTTAACACTTCCCAAGCTTATCCCATTAGTGAAAATAGCATCAGCTTGCCCTGTAACATTTGGGCCATTTATTCTTCTGTTCACTTGAACTTAGCTATCCGGTCCGGTTAATACCTTCCATAAACCGCCACGTTGGTTGCCGTAATACACATATCCGCTGATATAACCATGTATGGGATATTATGCACACGTAGACATATAGCCGCTACCTCCTCACTTACAAATTATTTCCAAACGCTATTCCAACTCATCCTAATCCTAAAGCTATAATGCCCCCTTTTTCTTTTCCCCCGGTCTAAGCCGCCTCGGCCTACGCGACCTCTTAAGATTTTCGCCTACTCTGTATATTCTAATTTCCCTTAGACTGCTCTAGTTCCTCATTTGCTTCTTACGTCTAAATTTGTAAGACTTTCAGAAACTTCCTAGGGGGTCACCCATCCTAAAATTTCTCCCACTCCAGCACGCTTAACTTCGGAACTCCGATGAAATACGATGCTCTAACGCTAGTATAATCGCGTCCAACTCACCGCATGACTTTCATCACATAATTTGGGGCAAATTGAAGTCTTAACAGATTCTAAAACGTTCTCGTAACACACTCCCCTCCGAATTAGAACGGATTCCTTACTTTTCTGACTTCACAATTATTATTCTAGCCCTTTGTAATCCCCAATATTCACTTTTCACCTGTGAGTGCAACTATTTTTCGTCTTAGACTTCCAGATTCCTAGTGGCAACGGACACACCATAATTACCGTTATCGGTAAATACTTGGTTATCGGCCTTTGGACACGCTATCGCTATTAAATAACATTCATACAGTAAATACACATACACAAAAATATTACAATAAAGGCTCATATACCTGTATCCGCATTCGGTGCCACCTCCGGATCCTGCCTACTCGCCAGAGCAAATATGCGGTTCGAAGGACCGCTAGAACTGGGAACTCCGCCGCGGCCTCTACCACGGCCTGCTGGTGCCGGCATACCCCGCCCCGTAGGGCGCATAGCTACTGAAGAAGACGAACCAGCACCCGACCCAGTAGGCTGAGCTGCACCACCTGATCTACCCCCATACGGGCACTCCCTCATGATATGGCCTTGACGGCCGCAAGCAAAACAAGCACCCGTGGTGTAACGACATTCCCCGGTGGCGCACCGCCACATTCGAGGCACCGAGGCATAGATGGCCTCGTCGGCTCAATCCTCTCCGCTCGACTCGCACTCGAAGCCCTAGAGCTCTGATCGGCTCCTGAATACCCCGTGCGATCAAATCTCCTGCCCGGGAACCGTGGGGGTGCACTCCATGCCGGCTGAGAAGAATACCCGGTGTACGGCTAAGGCTGCCCGCCTCGAAACTCCCCAGAATATCCAGCCGATCTAGCTCTCTTGGGGCCGGCCCCCTCGTCATAGTCTCTGCCGGGGCCGACGCCCCCTATGTCGCTCCTCCATACCCCGGGCATACGCCCGTACCCGGCAATATCCATCCCTGGCTGGGAAGCCATCACCATACAGCTATCAATCAGGTACTGATCCAGCCCCATCACGTACTGATGCACCCGGTCAGCCATATCAGCCACAATAGTAGGCGCATATCTGGCCAAAGAATCAAACTCGAGGCTGTATTCCCGAACACTCCTGCCGTCCTGCCTCAAATGTAGAAATCTATGAACTCGGGCTCGCCTCGTCTCCGGGGGCAGAAAATGGCCAAGAAAGGCCTCTGTAAACTCGGCCCACACTGCTGGAGGAGCACCCTCGCCCCTCGACAACTCCCAGGACTCGTACCAGTTAGCAGCTACATCATACAACCGATACGACGCAAACTCGACAGACTCAGTCTCGGAAGCCTTAATCAACCGCAACGTACGCTGCATCGCCGATGAACTCCGGGGATCCTCCGCGGGCTTTGACCGAAAACTGCGGGAGGATTACAAGTCGAAAATAGCGGGCCCTCTGACTGTCACGTCTGTCCGCATGATCATCTCCTAATCCATGTCTATGAACCTGCCCCGCCACCAATCTAGTGAGCAGCTGAACCGCGTCTCTCATAGCCCTATCCTCCGCCCCTGGCTGAGGAGCTGGAGGCTCGGGTACTGGAACCGCGGGAGAAGGCGGTGGGCCGCTCTCCGACTGCGGTGCTGCTTTGCGCCCATGCCCTCGATGGTGATGGGGTGGCGGGCGGCCGACGGGGGCACAACCTCCGGCTCAGGCTGGGCACGGGCCCTCGTAACCCTCCGGGCCCGTCTAGTCTCCCCCGCTGCTGTCGACTTGCCCGGGCGGGCGTCGCCCTTCTCGGAGTCATCGCTGAAAACATAGCAATTCGTTAGGGAGGGGTCATCCTGATAATACAGCTCTATCGCACGATCTAAGATCAGAAGGAAAGATAACATCCTAAATGTCCTGTAGCCTCCTGTTTATAGATGTGGTGCACAACACACCGATAAACAGGACTCTACTAGACACGGCCTGTAGACATTCCGAGGATGAACCGCTCTGATACCACTTTTGTCACGACCCAGCCCCGTGGGTCGTGACTAGTGCCCGAGCTGGGCACCCGTACCCACCTATCAACTACAATCAGACCACAGCGAACATAATAGGAACTTATACGTACAGAAAGGCACGGGGACGCGTATGCACTTATATATATCATACATATAACCTGGGAATATACAAAACGCATATACAACTGAACAGTACTACCCACAACCCACATATATGTCTACAGACCTCTACGAGTAATAACAGAATCATATGACGGGACAGGGCCCCGCCGTACCCCTGAATAGACATAGACATAAATACAACGAAAGAGTCTGTACCAAAATGTAGCCTTCAGAACAAAGGAGCACTCCAAGACCGCTGAGTAGGAATCCTAAGCTGGCGGCTCACCCAAACAAGTATCTGTACCTGCGCGGCATGAAACGCAGCCCCCGAAGAAAGGGGGTCAGTACGGAATATGTACTGAGCATGTAAAGCATAGAATACAGTAAACAAAATCGTACTGAAATAAAGAGTATGGAACATGAGTACAGTACCAGAAAGGCTTACCTTTGAACATAAATCATGCATGATCATATCATAAACATAAGTAAATAATCGTCATATACATATGCATATACATAGCGTGTCCCGGCCCTCTAGTGAGGGACTCGGTGAATAGAATCATCATATGCCATCCTGGCCGCCATCCCCATCTCATCACATCATATATATATATATATATATATATATATATATATATATATATATAGCGTGTCCCGGCCCTCTAGTGAGGGACTCGGTGAGCAATGCGGTGGAATGTGCACGAATGCGTGTCCGGCCCGGGACTCGGTGAAAGACATATTGAGCTTTGCACGAGCAGAGTAGTGAGAAACCATATGCACATAAATCATTTCAAAGACTCGATGAAATAAATTAAATGAACTATCATTTGAAAATCGGGACAATAGCTATATTAAGTACCTTTCGGACATCTCTCTCGGAACATGTCAAATCGAACTTTAAAAATCATAGCTACGTATCGAAATTATATGCATAACAATCCTCGTTTAGACTCGGTAAATAAATAAGTAACCAAACTCGGGGGTCGGAATAGTAAGCATATTAGGTTCTTTCAATCAAACCGTTAGAACTATACAACGGAACGTCTCGGGGCCCACGGACAAGTATCAAACCAATCCGAGCCCACCTATGGAAGTTAGAGTCATCATACGCTACGGAACCTTCTACGAGCATATCGAGGCGATCCGAGCCTTTTTGTGAAAGTTACGGTCGTTCGTAGTTTCGGAATCTTTTTAAGAACAAAATTCCTTATGTAACACTTAAAATTTAAACATACAAAGGACACAAGGATCATAACATGTCTACATTAAGAATGTTAATATCAAGAGGTGAATAAAAGTCGGAAACACGCTCGGATCGTAAGAATAGAATCACCCCGAGGCTCGTATGATATTTCCCGTACGTCTAAGACATGCCAAAGAAAGAAAGGGTGAGCTTTATATACCTTGTCCGCTCTCCAAGCTAATCCAAACTTACGTCGTGGACTTCCCAGGATCTACAATACGCCATTAAATTCCAAACATTAGGTAAAGGCACTTACGAGTTCAATTCCAAATTAACACTTAATTCTATCGAAATTTGGGCAGCATTTCCCCTGTAAATGCAACACCCCGAGAATTCAACTCGGCCAAATTCATCAACAACCACACCAAACAACGTACTAGCAACATCGATAATCAATTCTTAACGTATTCTAACATGAGAAACCCTTTACTACATAATTCAACAACATTCATTACATTCAATTCAACCACTTACATTCAAACTATCACCAACACTCACATATCCGATTACTAATCCGAAACCATTCAAATAATATTCAAGAACACTTTAAACAATTCACACAAGATTTTAACCAATTCAACCACACCACCACCTTACCCGAAATCTCCCCAACTCAACATAAACAACACTAACACATTTCCTTCTTCCAAAACTCATAAACTACACCAACAATCCACGCATTAGCAACATTATTCTTATAAATGCAAGAACTATATTGGAATTCCATTAACTTCGACAACAAACTACAAACGAATATAACTTCAACTTAAATCATTAAACCTTCATTTTCAACATAGAATTCATAACACACCATTCCAACATACTAAATAAAATTAGTCCTTCACCCCTACACCATACAACATATACACGGCCACACACACACTCACGGCTACACCCCCAACATCCATGTTTTCATGATTTTCATTCATTTTCACACTTCACAACATACACAAACCATGCATAACATATAAAAGAGAAGATTGAACCATACCTTCTTCACCCAATTCTTCCACTCGGCTAGAACTTGTTCTTGCAAGAATGAGTGTTTTGCTTGTTCTAACAACTACTCCACGTTGTAGAGGACCCTCCAATTAGTAGAGAAACTAGAAGAAAAATAATTTTTTGATGAAGATTTTGGGACTTCCAATTTTTCAACCTTGGCCGAATATGGCCCTTTTCTGGGCTTTTCCAAGTTCTTGAATTTTCTTGAATTCTCTAAGGATAGAAATGGTGAAGATGACTAATTGGTCATCTTTGTATGTACATATATTTATCATCCATGTGGCCCTTGGCCTACACCAAGGTGGCCGGCCACATGGCCCCTATTTTTTTTTTCCTTTTTCCATGAAATAAATACTTTCTATAAATAACTTTTGACCCCCAAATTTTCTTAATATTCCATGCCAACCAAATCACAAGCAACTTATGTCTTAAAACAAAATCGTAGTTCAAAATCTCCATTCCGTCTCCCGGAATAGTCTTGTCCCTAACTTATCGTGGTTAACTCGGATTATCCCGACGTACAAAATACGGGATATAACATCATAGTTACAATATATCCATACTCATGATTCAATCCAAACTACTACTCAACAATGACACTATTCACCCATTTATGACCCATTTTCTATACTCTTCTACAATCCAAGTGTTTCAACCTATCAATACTTCAAACAACATGGAAAGATCATGAAACTCACCTTAGATGATGGAGGAATAAGCCTTGAATGGTAATACCCCTCTTGCACCAAAACCCTATTTCACCTCTATTGGGATTTCTTGGTTTGGATGACTTTAATGGGTTTCACACTCTTGATTCTTGTTGGTTTGATGAAGTTGATCATCAATTTCCTTTGTTTTCTTGTGGATGAAGTGTATGGAGTGTTCTAGAGATTTCTTTAGTTGTAGAGATGAAAGAGGAAATGAATTAAAATGAAGGAGAGGTCCCTTATATTAATTCACAATCTGTCCCGACCGACACCTACGGACCAACATAAGGTCCGTATATTTTCTACTAGCCGTATGTCTGGCCGTAGATCTGGTCCAGTGAAGTATGCCATACTGGGCTGAATCTACGGTTGGACATACGGTCCGTGGATTTTATACGGCCAGTATGTCTGGCCGTATGTTGCCCAGCTTTCCGAGACTTGTTCTCGTCGACTCGTTTGATCTCCGATCCTTATGGAACCTTCTTAACACTTGTTCAACTCCTCATTACCATTCTAAGGGATGTTATAACTCTTTCTCAAAGTATAATTAGAACGTTGTTAACTCCATACTCGAGATTCTTATCCGACACATAACATATTACTCGCTCTCCTTAGCAACTTTCTTCTCTTATCTCGAATGTCTTTGGAAATCTTAATTAGGACCATCAAATACTATTCCTTACTTATCAAAACATAGTATACCTCGTACACTTTGTCAGTCTATTCATTGTACGCTAACGGAAACTTTTTTGAGGTGTAACATTCTTCCCCCCTTTTGGAACATTCTTCCTCGAATGTTAAGTCATCGGGGTTTCTAGAAAATTTTTACCAGAGTTTCCCCTATACTATGGCACTACCATCCTGTCACAACAACCCATAATACATTGCCTCACAGGGATACAACACAATAGCAATATAAATTGGCCACACACAACCCATTATGCATAAAAGAAAGCATACTTACCTTATAATCTCGACGTCTCATCATAGATCTCTTCCGGGGGCTGAAATAAATGCGGATATGTAGACTTCATCTTCTCTTCTGCTTCCCAAGTCATCTCTTCCCGGTTGTTATTTCTCCACAAGACCTTAACTGAGGCCATTTCCTTATTCCGAAGTCTTCGTACTTGCCTGTCTAATATGGCAATGGGCACTTCTTCATAGACTAGCTTTTCTGTGATCTGAACATTATCTATTGGAACAATTTTTGTGGGATCTCCAACACACTTGCGGAGCATTGAGACATGGAAAACTGGATGAACTAATTCAAGCTCTGAAGGCAAGTCCAATTCATAAGCTACTTGACCCACTTTACGGATAATCTTATAGGGTCCAATATATCGAGGACTTAGCTTCCCTTTCTTACCAAATCTCATCACCCCTTTCATTGGTGACACTTTCAGGAATACCCAATCATCAACTTGAAATTCTAAATCTCGCCGGCGGTTGTCCGCATAAGATTTTTGGTGACTTTGGGCTATCAACAATCGATCTCGGATCACCTTGACTTTTTCTACTGCTTGTTGAATCAACTCGGGGCCTATTAGCTGCACTTCTCCTATTTCTAACCATCCTATTGGGGATCTACACTTCCTTCCATATAAAGCTTCATACAGAGCCATTTGGATGCTGGAATGATAGCTATTATTATATGCAAACTTGATTAGGGGTAAATTATCGTCCCAACTACCACCAAAGTCTAGAATACATGCCCTCAGCATATCTTTCAAGGTCTGTATGGTACGTTCAGCTTGTCCATCAGTTTGCGGGTGAAAAGCCGTGCTAAGCTTTACTTGAGTACCCAAACCTTCTTGGAAAGATTTCCAGAACTTGGCTGTAAATTGCACTCCCCTGTCTGAAATAATGGATATTGGAATACCATGAAGTCTTACAATCTCCTTAAGATACAATCTTGCATAATCCTCTGCTGAGTGCATGGTTCTGATTGGAAGAAAATGAGCTGCTTTCGTCAATCTATCCACAACTACCCATATAGAATCATATTTGCCTCTAGAACAAGGTAGTCCCATAATAAAATCTATATTGATCACTTCCCATTTCCACGTAGGAATTTCCATCGCTTGCAATAATTCCCCTGGCTTTTGGTGTTCTATCTTCACCTGCTGGCAATTTGAACATTGGGCTACAAATTCTGCTATGTCTCTTTTCATGCCATCCCACCAATATATCAACTTGAGATCGCGATACATTTTCGTCATTCCTGGATGGATAGAATACCGAGAATAATGAGCTTCTTCTAGAATCTGACGACGCAATTCTGCAATGTTCGGAACACATAGCCTGCCTCGGTATTTAAGAACTCCTTCTATAGAAATTTCAAATGGAGACTTCTCCTTTGCGTGACATGTATCTCTATAATGACTCAATTGAGGATCTTCATATTGCCGCTCTTTTACTTCCACGATCAAAGACGAAACTGTGGGATTATTAACACTAACTCCTGCACCACCTGAATCAATTAAACGCACTCCAAGATTAGCTAGTTGGTGGAGCTCATAAACCAACTCTTTCTTCTCCGAAGGAACTTCACATAAACTACCCATTGATCAGCGGCTAAGCGCATCTACTACTACATTTGCCTTTCCGGGGTGGTATAAAATATTCACATCATAATCCTTCAATAATTCTAACCACCGCCTCTGTCGCAGATTCAACTCCTTCTGTTTGAAGATATATTGGAGACTTTTATGATCTGTATGGATATCAACGTGCACACCATAAAAATAATGTCTCCACATCTTTAACGCATGAATCACTGCAGCTAATTCAAGATCATGAGTTGGGTAGTTCTTCTCATGTTTCCGCAGCTGTCTCGAAGCATAAGCAATAACTCTACCATGCTGCATCAATACACATCCTAACCCAACACCGAAAGCATCACAATACACAACATAACCATCCGGCCCTTCTGGAAGTGTCAAAACCTGAGCTGAGGTCAACCTATCCTTCAACTCTTGGAAGCTACGCTCACAAGCGTCGTTCCACCGAAATTTTGTTGACTTCTGGGTTAGCTTCGTCAATGGGGCTGAAATAGATGAAAAGCCCTCTGCGAATCTTCTATAATAACCTGCCAATCCAAAAAAACTACAAACTTCTGTAGGCGTCGTAGGCCTTGGCCAAGTCTTCACAGCTTTAATTTTCTGAGTGTCAACTCTAATACCATCATCTGAAATAACATGACCCAGAAATGTCACAGAATTCAGCCAAAACTCATACTTTGAAAATTTTGCATACAACTCCCGAGTTCGAAGAATTTCAAGAACGATACGTAAATGATCGGCATGTTCTGATTCTGTGCGAGAATACACCAGAATATCGTCAATAAATACTATTACGAATAGATCCAAGAGAGGCCTGAATACATTATTCATTAAATTCATGAACACTGCCGGTGCATTAGTTAGCCCAAACGACATCACCCGAAATTCATAATGGCCATATCTCGTTCTGAAGGCTGTTTTGGGAATATCTTCTTCTCTAACTCTCACTTGATGATAATCCGATCTCAGGTTTATTTTGGAGAACCACTTGGCACCTTGTAGCTGATCAAATAAATCATCAATTCTCGAAAGAGGATATTTATTCTTTATGGTCACCTTATTCAGCTGCCTGTAATCAATGCACATTCGTAGGGAACCGTCTTTCTTCCTTACAACTAAGATTGGGGCTCCCCACGGGGATGAACTGGGTCTGACAAACCCCTTCTCAAGCAAATCTTTCAACTGTGCCTTTAACTCCTTCAATTCTGCCGGAGCCATTCGATAAGGAGGAATAGAAATAGGCTTGGTATCCGGCAACACATCAATGGAAAATTCAATTTCTCTTTCTGGAGGTAGGCCTGGAAGTTCATCTGGGAATACGTCCGAAAATTCATTCACTACCGGAACGGATTAGAATGTTGGCGATGTTGCTTCGGTGTCACGAACTCGGACTAAGTGATAAATATAGCCCTTAGCTATCATCTTCCTCGCCTTAAGGTAGGAAATAAACCTGCCTCTTGGAGATGCCGTATTACCTTTCCATTCAAGCACGGGCTCTCCCGGAAATTGAAATCGAACTACTTTCATTCGGCAGTCAACATTAGCATAAAATGAGGCCAACCAATCCATACCCATAATCACATCGAAATCTAACATTTCCAACTCAACTAAATCAGCTTTGGTTTGGCGATCACATAACACAATTATGCAATCTCTATACACTTGTCTAGCTATCACGGGATCACCAATCGGAGTGGACACCTCAAAAGGTTTAATTGGCTTGGGTTTTACCCCAATACGATTAGCAACATATGGAGTAATAGATGATAACGTAGATCCCGGATCTGTTAATGCATACACATCATAGGAGAATACGGACAATGTACCTGTAACCACACCTGGGGAGGACTCAAGATCCTGTCGTCCGGCTAAAGCATACAAGCGGGGCTGAGTGGCACCTGAAGTAGATGCTCCCCCTCGGCCTCTACCCCGGCCCGCCGGAATACGAGTAATCGCCCCACGGGGCGCGCGAGAAGAACCGGCCGCCGATCCCAAGGCCGGACCCCAACTCTACCGCTCATCGACGGCAATCTCTCATCATGTGTCCTACTCCGACCTACAAGTATAACAAGCATCCGAACCCCCCCGACTTGTCCGAGAATGTAATCTACCACCGACCGCATCGCGGTACTGGAGGTCTCCTTTGACTATAATCTCCCCCAAACTGTGAACCTGAGCCCCTCGAACTCTAACCCTGTCCTGAACGGAAAGAACGATCAAATCTCCTGCCTGTGAAGCGGGAAGGGCACTAGTCACCGACTGACCTGAGTGCCTAGAATATGTCGGTCTTGATCCCCCTCTATAATCACTGCCTGTGCCCATAGATCTGGCTCTCTTTTGCCCTCTATCAATATCACGGTCACCTCTTTGCGGAGGTTGTTGTCCTTCTAAATTTTGTGCATGGGCTTGAATACGGGAAATATCTATCCCATCTTGCAATGAAGCTATCAAACAATATTTGAACAAATGTGGCCCTAAGCCACTCACAAACCTATGTACCCGATCTCCCATGTCGGCCACCATAGTCGGAGCATACCTAACCAATGAATTAAATTGAAGGCTATACTCCCGGGCACTCATATTCCCTTGCTTCAAATTTAGAAATCTATCTGCTCTAGTTCGGCGGACGTCGGGTGGCAAATAATGGCGAATAAAGGCATCTACGAATTATTGCAAAACGGGAGGAGGCGCATTCTCTTTTCTCGATGCCATCCAATTATTATACCGTAATACCGCCACATCCCAGAACCTATAAGATGCCAACTCCACGGATTCGGTCTCGGAGGCATGAAAAATCCACAATGTTCTCAACATCTCATCAATAAAACCTTGCGGATCTTCATCCGGCTTTGACCCAAAGAATTTCGGAGGATTTAGACTCATAAAGTCACTGGCTCTAGTACTAGCTGACCAATCACTTGGGCCCGCATTTTGCCGTTGTGCCTGGGCGGCAATCAACTGTGTCAATAAATGAATGGCCTCGGTCATTTATTGACCCAAGTAGCCGTGGAGGAAGCGAAAGCGAGGCCCCTTCTTGTTCGGTGGTAATAGGCGGAGTAGTGGAGGCATTAGATTGAGCCTCATTATGTGATTCACCCTCATCTACATTCATTGCCCGCTCTCTTTCTGCCCGCCATTTCGTCGTAGTCTTGCCCTTCTGGGCGGCTTTAGCTTTTCCCTTTGGCGGCATTTCTGAAATCACAACACACTATTAGGGAGGATAAAATCTTATAGCACAGCTCAATCGCACGACCTCATAAGAAGAAAGATGGTCATTTTTCCTAAATGCCCTGTAACCTCTTGTTTATTAGCGTGGCGTGCAACACACCATAAACAAGACTCTACTAGACACGGCTCGTAGACACTTCCTAGGACTGAACTGCTCTGATACCACTTCTGTCACGACCCGACTACGGGCCATGACAGGTATCCGGGACTAACCACCGAACACCGCTCAATCTGATACTTATCTGCTCTCATTCATAATATATGCTCATAATCAAGGAAAACTATTAACAATTGAAACATATTTACTTTTATAAACATAAGCCCTTCGGCTATCAAAATAAAAGAATATATATATATATATATATATATATATACACATGACAGACTGTGAGACCATACTACCCACATTGCGTATCTACGAGCCTCTACCAGAGTACTAGACATATGGACGGGACAGGACCCCGTCGTGCCCAAAGTATATGTACATACAAAAATACTGTCTCAAAATAGCACCTCCGGAATAAAGGAGGGCTCCTGTAAATCTACTGATAGCTCCTATGGATCTGCACCGTCTCCCTGTCTAACTGTGGGCATGAACACCGCGTCTAAGGAAAAGGATGTCAGTATGAACATTGTACTGAGTATATGAGGCATAAACAACAATAAGACATCAATGAAATGAGGAGACATCAATTAAGGAGCAATCTGTAACTGACTTAATCATAAAAGAAATAATGCATCTTTGACTTCATCGTCATAATCATCATTATGTCATATATGCATAAATGTATAAGCTACCCGACCATATAGGTACGGTATGATAATCAATAACATTAGCTTGCGTCCAGGCCTCCCGCGTCCGGGGTACCATCTCATGTCGCCCACTAGTAGTGTCTGCCCATGCCATTTGGCCATGGTGTATAGCTACCCGCCTTGGCAGTGACTGCCCGGCCATATAGGCGCGGTGTAATCTCATCATATGCTCATCAGAATATACTCATCATAATATACTTATCATAACTCATCATAATGCATGCATAGAGACTCATGGATAATCATACTCTATCGGGGTGACATAAAGTCATAGACCCCCGGTCTCATTATGGAGCATTCCTAAGCATTCTGCCTCACCTTGAGGGAATAAGCATAAGGTGAGTGCATATAATGATCAACATCAATAGATTATAAATAGCATCGCATCATGGGCTATAGCTTCTTAGACTTAACTTATCATCATCATTATCATACTCATAACGTATCTCTTATCTCGTATAGCTATTCATAAACAATGGCTCTTAGCTTTCTTGAAGATAGGGAATTCATGAAGAAAGAGGAATTCATGCCATAAGATTCATGCCTTTGAAAGAAAGGACTAGCCTCACATACCTTTGTTGCTTAACTATCCTATTGCTTGCTCGTTCTCCTTTAATGCTCACGTCTTTACCTTCAAGAGAGTTCGTATCGACATTAGCTAAACAATTATAAGAACGTACTTACTAAAGCTAGAGAAAATTGGGCAGCATTTCCTTTGTTTATACTACTTCCTCCATATTCCATATCAACTCCCAAACATTCATAACATCATTCATAATATCAAAATTAACAATCATCATTCAATTGCGTTGCCCACATTTCACAATTTCACTCCAAATTCTCCATAATCATGATCAAGGTTCACTATCGCGTTCTTTCTTATACAATACTTATTCCATGTTCTAAATGTCATTTATAATGTATTCATAGTTACAATATATTCATACTCATGATTCAATCCAAACTACTACTCAACAATAACACTATTCACCCATTTATGACCCATTTTTTATACTCTTCTACAATTCAAGTGTTTCAACCTATCAATACTTCTCGTCGACTCGTTTGATCTCCAATCCTTATGGAACCTTCTTAAAACTTGTTCAACGCCTCATTAACATTCCAAGGGATGTTATAACTCTTCCTTAAAGTATCATTAGAACGTTGTTAACTCCATACTCGAGATTCTTATCTGACACACAACATATGACTCGCTCTCCTTAGCAACTTTCTTCTCTTATCTCGAATGTCTTTGGAAATTTTAATTAGGACCATCAAATACTATTCCTTACTTTTCAAAACATATTATACCTCGTACACTTCTTCAGTCTATTCACTGTACGCTAACGAAAACTTTTCCGAGGTGTAACATTAACATTGAACCTAATATCTGCGTAGTTTGAACCATTGCGGAAACTTTTTGAGAGCAGGTTCAATCATGTCAAAACTTCAGAACATGTCGCACTTTAATTCCATGAAAATATAATACTGGTGACATAAGTACCAGAAAAACCATAATAGCTCATGTGGAAAATCGTTGTGCATCGCTATGAATATGTGACCAAATGGGTATTCTGGATTGACTCCGAATGGCTTAATGATGGATCCTCCATATTTTCTGAAAACTAGAAGCTCATATAAAATCCTTCTTTCTGTAAGGATGGATGGATCAAACGTGTCCACAAACTTGCTAAAGAATTTTGGCGGATGATCTGCTATTCTGGATGAACTAGCTCTTGGTGAGCTTACAAGTATGAAGATTTGGCTAGTTAGCTTTTTTTGTAGCTTGGCTTTAAATCTCTTTGAAAACTCATCTGGCCTGGATAGGAAATCCACTAGAATATTGTCCTTCCCTTTGAGGTGCTTTACTTTGAATTTATAAGAGGAGAACCATTGTGCCCATCTGAGAATCTGCGGATTTGGGATAATCTTTGGATTTATCTGGATCATCTTCAGGAAAGCCTTCTGTTACACTTGGGAAATTTTCCGTTAGCATACAGTGAATAGACTATCAAAGGACATGACATACACGATGTTCTGGTAAGTAAGAAATAGCCTTTAATGGTCCTAATTAAGATTTCCAAAAACATTTGAGGTAAGAGGAGAAAGTTTTTAAGGAAAGCGAGTCATATGTTGTGTGTCAGGTAAGAATTTCGAGTATTGAGTTAACAACGTTCTAATGATACTTTTAGGAAGAGTTATAATGTCCCTTCTAATAAGGTTTTGGTGCAAGAAGGATACTTCCACTCAAGACTTGTTTCTATGCTATATAAGGTAAGTTTCATGGTATTTTCATGATGATTGAAGTATTAATAAGTTGAAACATTTGGATTGTAGAAGAGTATAGAAAATGGATCATAAATGGGTGAATAGTGTTATTGTTGAGTGGTAGTTTGGATTGAATCATGAATATGGATATGTTGAGATTATAAATAAGTTATAAATGACATTTAGAACATGGAATAAGTATTGTATGAGAAATAACGCGATAGTGAACTTTGATCATGATTGTGGAGAATTTGAATTAAAATTGTGAAATGTGGATAATGCCAATGGATGATGATTGTTGTTTATGATATTGTGATTGTTATTATGAATGGTTGGGAGTTGATATGGAATATGGAGGAAGTCATATAAACAAAGGAAATGCTGCCCAATTTTCTCTAGCTTTAGTAAGTACGTTCTTATAATCATTTGGCTAATGTCGATACGAATTCTCTTGAAGGTAGAACGAGTGCATTAAAGGAGAACGAGCAAAGCGATAGAATAGTTAAACGACAAAGGTATGTGAGGCTAGTCCCTTCTTTCTAAGGCATGAATCTTATGGCATGATTTTCCTCCTCTTTCATGAATCTCCTATCTTCAAGCAAACTATGAGTCCTTGTTCATAAATAGCCATATGAGATAAGAGATACACGATGAGTACGAAAATGATGATGATAAGCTTAAGTCTAAAGAAGCTATAGTTCGTGATATGATGTTCCTATAAATTTGATGATGCTATCTATAACCTATTGATGTCGATTATTTTATACACTCACCTTATATGCTAATTCCTTCAAGGTGAGGCAGAATGTTTATGGATACTCCATAATGAAATCGGGGGTTCACGACCTTGTGTCACCCCGATGAAGCTATAGTTGCCCTCAAGTTCTAATATATGTTTTGATGATAAATGTATAATGATGTTAAATTATGATATTCCTATGAGAAGAATTACAATGATAAGCATATGGTATGTATGACGATACGATTCCACCGCGCCTAATTGGTTGGGCATGTCATCGCTACGGCGGGCTGCATACGATTACACCGTGCCTAGATGGACGGGCATGTCACCGCTAGAGCAGGCTACTATGTTTAGACCGAGCCTAGAGAGTCGGGCATGACACCACTAGTGCGCTGCATATGATGGTTACCCGGACGCAGGTTAACGATGACGAAGTGTGAATGATATGATAATGTATGAATGGTATGATGATGTATGTATGATATGATGATGTATACGCTATGGTACGTCATATGATATGCTACGTATGATATATGTATAAAATGCATCCATTCGAAGGTTATGTCCTCATCTTATGTCTTATGATTTCTCTATTATGTTCATTTCATTCATGCCTTACATACTCAGTACAATGTTCGTACTGACGTCTGTTTTCTTTGGACGCTGTGTTCATGGCCGAGTAGGCAGGAAGGTGATCCAGACTCGTAGGAGCTACTAGCTGATCTGAGAGCACTCCATTTTTCGGAGGTGCCATTGATTATTCTTTTGGTACATATATGTATATATTCATGTTTTGGGCACGACGGGGTCCCGTCCCGACTACATGTCTAGTACTCTAATAGAGGCTCGTAGATACGTATGTGTGGGCAATATGGTCTCACTAGTTCTTATGTATATGTATGTATATATGTCACGACCCAACTAGGGGCCGCGACGGGTACCCGATACCTGTACCGAGCACCCCTTATTTCTTATCATTCTCTTGCTACTAGTGGGCCACATAAATTATACCGCTACTTATTTGCTTAGCATTATCATTATCAACACTATTAAGAACATGTGTTAATAAACTTTACTGACTTAATATACATTGACGGGGAATAAACATTATACAAAAGCACCTGACCGAACATATCGTCTACGAGCCTCTAAACAAAATACATAAAGTAATGAGAAGGGCGGATCTTCGCCATGCCCGCATATGTGCACAAAAGTAGTACCACTAAACCGGAGCTCCGAACAACCGGAGCACTTCAATATACCGCCGGAAAGCTCTAGGAATCAAGTCCGTCCACCCGTTACTCGCGCGGCATGAAACGCAGCGTCCGCGAGAAGGGACGTCAGTACGAGGAGTGTACCGAGTATGTAAGACATAAGTAATATCACCAGATCATATAAAGAACATAAAGGAAAATACAACATAGGAAAGTGACATAACCTGTGTCTCTATTTATCTACTCCGGGAACATTATGCAAATTAACCTTGCGTCGGAGTACCGTAATGATATTGCAAGTAAAGCGCCCGCCCGTGGAGGTGCGGTGTATCACTGCCCGACCTTATAGGTACGGTGGACTGCTGCCCGTCCATATAGGAGCGGTGGATTACTTTCTAAGCAGACTATAGGATGAAGAAGTAATCTGTATCTGTGTGCCCCCTTGGGGCGGATACCATGCATGCTAACTAAAAAAAACTGCGTAAATATATGTAAATAAACTGCCCGCCCATATAGGTACGGTGTAATGAGCCCGCGTCCAGGCCTCCCGCGTCCGGGGTGTAATCTGCCCACTGCAGTGGTGTGGCTGCCCGGCCATGTAGGCACGGTGCTATATATAAAAAAACATACTTTATAAAGCATGCATGAGAGCCCAAGTGAAAACTACAACTTTGTCGGAGTGACGTAAGGTCGGTAACCTCCGATTACGTTATGGAATAATCAGGATCACCTGCCTCACCTTGAAGGAACTAATCTTATAAGGCGAGACCATCAAGGAAGAATGACATTAAGAGAATCATGGAATAAGATTATAAGCCTTATAAAACATTTATCCATACACTTTAGAATTCTCAGGAAGTAGGGTTATAATAAAATAAAATTGAAATCAAAAACTTACTGAACAATTTCATACTCGTATTGAATTACTATCTTGAAGCTCTTAGCCATGGACTTATTCTTGTCATACTTGTCTTAATCATATTCTCTCCTTTATTATCTTCGTTATTATCTTCATAAAGTATTTCCGTTAGCAAGGCTACCACACTTATTATTTAGTAAGTGAAACAATGAAGATATTCCGGGATCGAGGGTCCCACCTCGGGTCTAATGAGACGGCGTACTCAATTTGCGTATACTACATCTCATGACATTGTCTGGGAAGGTTCTGGGGTAGTCGGGTCCCATTCATGGGAGTTCTAGGCATTTAGGCCATTCTTTCACTAGTCATGATCCTTTGGTTCAATTCTTCTGAGTGAATAGTAGAAAATTTTAAATGTGAATTTCTAGAATTAGGGAGGTCCCCGAGGTGCGTAACCAAGTCTAGTACTTCTCGGGCATGCCAAGAAAGGAAGGGAAAGTCTTACATACCTTTTCCGCTTCGTTCCCGTCTCCAAATCTCCGTTCCAATTTCGTCAGAATCTACAAATTGGTCATGTTTACCAAACATGATTAGTGTCTCTAGAATTGAATTCTTAAAATAATACTTGGCTACCGAAATTTCGGCAGCACCTCCCCTGTAAATACTCCATTCCACCAAGTTCAACTTGGCCAATTTTAATCAACAACAATCCGGGAATTCAACCCGGCCAAACTAACAACACAATATCAACACTCATACTAACAATTTCCAATTTCAATCCAAAATATATTATGACAACTCAATCAATTTACTACTTCTTTCAAAACCTTCCAACTCCAATAAAACAATAACAACCTTCTAATATATATATATTCCAACAACGCCATACCAAGATCATTGCCTTCCATACATGTATAAACATAATATTCAATTTACATAGCCTCAATCACACGTCTCCAACTTCTACCATTTCCTTTAATATCATTAAGCCATTTTAGGAATATAGAATCCATATACTAACAATTAGATCATCAATAAGATTTGCTTACCATACACACCATATACACGGCTATACACACTACATACTCACGGCTTCAACATACATGCACAACTACAATTTCTCCAATCTCATTCAACTTCTATTTTTCACATAACCTTCTCAACAATAACAATCAAAACACTAAATAAAATAATCAAAACATGACTCCTACACAACCATGCATACACGGCCACACCAAGCTTTTCATGCTTCCATGAATTTTATTCATATTTTCATAAATTCCATCCTTTCTCACATACTACATCATATACCAACATCTAAAACATGTAAAGGATGATGAATTCTTACCTTTGTCTCTAACCCTTCACTTGGCTTGGTTGTGACTTTGTGAGAATTAGTGATTTCCTTGCGCCAACAATTATACCACGTTAACGGGGACCCTTGAATTAGTAGACTACTATGAGAAACAAAATTTTTTTTGATCTTCTTGCTCACCTCCTCTAGGCCGTATGGCCTTGTAGTTTTTCTCCTTCTTTTTCTTGTTATTTCTTTCTTGAGTTTTCTAGAAAATTTTGGATAATAAGATGACTTAGTCATCTTTAAGTAGTGCAAATTAAATCCCCCATGGGCTAAGCCCATGGGCATGGCCTTGGGCCTCCTCCTCTTGAAAAAAAATTCCAAGCCCAATGTTTTTATTTTTTTCCATGACAAATTGTAATTCATCAAATTATTTCCCAAGTTCCAAATTTACCCTTCGCCTTCCTTTATATTTCCATGAGGCGTATTGCAAATTTTCCCTTTTATGCCCTTAACCTTTCTCAAAAATTCCGCTTCCAAATGCTTCATAAGTCATTCATATGCTTAACAAAAATGAAAATGTGGCCTTGCTTAGCGTCCTCCCGCGATTGTCTCGAATTATCCGATTGCACAAAAATGCGGGTTATAACATCCTCCCCCCTTTAAAACATTCGTCCTCGAATGTTCGATTGATTCCGTAATGTATAATGATACTTCGGGGAGGTCTCCTTTGTAGCCATCTCGCACCTCGCTTAGCATATTCATTTTAGACGTTCAGATCGCCCGAAGGCTGTAGGTCACTTGACTTAACTCCAAGCTTTGGCTTTAAGTTAGTAAGTTCCCCTCCTTAGAACTTGAATCGTCATAGTTCATTCTAGGTCTAACACGTTCTCCCCCCCTTAATAAGAGGGTCTAGGTACACCTATGCTCCTTAAATAATCATTGCTTTCCGCGATCTTCTACATGGCCTCTATACGGTATCTAGCTGCTCCACATACCCTAACTTCCCCTTGGACTGCCCTAAGTTCGCACTCATCTCTCATGTGTACATTTCTGAAATTTTGGGATATTTCCCAGGGGGTCACCCATCCTGAAATTGCTCTCACCCTAGCACGCTTAACCTCGAAACTTTGGTATGTTCCAGTGTCTTAATGCTGGTGTTTTTGTCTCCGCTCTCCCGCGCTACCTTTATCACATCATATAGGACAAGTTGGGGCCTTAGCAGTTTTCAACACGTCCGCGTAGCACGTCTTTTCTTTTAATTACCATTCTACCCTCCGCAAACCCTAGTATTTCATACGGCTACTTTTTGTCCTAAATTTCCCAAATTCCTAATACGTTTAGTAATACAAAGAACGGTGCATGATAAAGGAAAATCCAGTTCAATTTAACACCCACATATCGTAGAAAAATTGTTAAAAGCGCACCTGTGGCCGCATCTGTGGAAGGTTCAGGATCCTGCCGTCCTGCCAATGAGTATATACGGTGCGGAGGGCCGGCTGAACTGGGTGCTCCTCCTCTGCCTCGACCGCGGCCCGCTGGAGCCTGGGAAGTCTGTCCAGGAGGACGCACAGAAGATGAGGAACCGGCTACCGATCCCGTAGGCTGACCCTCACCTCTACCTCGCAGCGGGGCGGTCACGCATCTTATGCCCCATCCGTCCACAAGCATAACAAGCGTCCGAACCCTGTGCGGCACTCGTCCCGAACGCATCCTCCCGCACCGGTTGCACCGTGGTGGGGGCGGCCTCATCCGACCGGATCTCTCGCCGTACCGGGGGGCTCGAAACACTAGACCGCTCCCGGCCGTCCCCCTCTATCCTCACTTCGGCTCGAAGGATCTGGCCCTCTTCCTGGAGCTCCTATCAAAATAACGCTCACTCTTCTGCGACTGATATTGTTCCTCCAGGTTCTGGGCGTGTGCTTGGATGCGAGCAATGGTCATCCCATCCTGGAGTGAAGCTGTCAAACATTCCTTAATTATATGTGGCCCCAACCCACTCACAAACCGGTGCACATGATCTCCCATATCAGCTACCATGGCTGGGGCATACCTGGCTAGTGAATTGAAGCGAAGACTGTATTCTCGGACACTCATATTTCCTTGTTTGAGATTTAAGAACATATCAGCTCGAGCTCGTCGAACCTCTGGTGGTAAGAAATGTCGCAGAAATGCCTCCGTAAACTCCTGCCAAACCGGGGGAGGGGCATTTGCTCCCCTAGAGGATATCCAGCTGTTATACCACAAAATTGCTACATCCCGCAACCTGTACGATGTCAATTCCACTGACTCTGTATCTGAAGCATGTATTATTCTCAGTGTCCTTAACATTTCATCTATGAAGTTCTGCGGGTCTTCCTCTGGCTTCGAGCCATAGAACTCTGGAGGTTTTAGGGCAATAAAATCACGAGCCCTAGCACTTACCGCCCTATCTCCCGGGTCCATATCTTGCCGCTGAGCCTGTGCGGCAACTAACTGGGTCAATAACTGGATGGCCTCTGCCATCTGCTGGCCCGGAGCTGCTGGCGGTGGGACTGGAGGCACTGGGGCTGGAGCTGGTGGTGCTGGGGCTGGAGCTGGAACTCCTCTCTGCTCTGTTGACACGGGGGGAGCATGAAAAGTCTGGGACGGAGCCTCATTGTGAGACTCGCCTTCTTCTACTTCCGCTGGTGGCCCCCGTTCGACTCTGTTCCCAGCCACCGTCTTGCCCCTCTGGGCCCCCGTAGTCTTCCTCTTCACCGGCATTTACTGAAATCATAACATAACATTAGGAAAAGAACTTGGAAACCTGGTAACATAGCTCTATCGCACGATCTAGAGTACAAAGAAGGTCATATTTCCTAAATGCCCTGCAGCCCCCTGCCTATAAATGTGGCGCGCTACACACCTATAGACAGGGCTCTACTGGACACGGCTCGTAGACAAACCCCTAGGACCGCCTGCTCTGATACCACTTTTGTCACGACCCAACTAGGGGCCGCGACGGGTACCCGATACCTGTACCGAGCACCCCTTATTTCTTATCATTCTCTTGCTACTAGTGGGCCACATAAATTATACCGCTACTTATTTGCTTAGCATTATCATTATCAACACTATTAAGAACATGTGTTAATAAACTTTACTGACTTAATATACATTGACGGGGAATAAACATTATACAAAAGCACCTGACCGAACATATCTGTCTACGAGCCTCTAAACAAAATACATAAAGTAATGAGAAGGGCCGGATGCTGCCGTGCCCGCATATGTGCACAAAAGTAGTACCACTAAACTGGAGCTCCGGAACAACTGGAGCACTTCAATATACTGCTGGAAAGCTCCTAGGAATCAAGTCCGTCCACCTGCTTACCTGCGCGGCATGAAACGCAGCGTCCGCGAGAAGGGACGTCAGTACGAGGAGTGTACCGAGTATGTAAGACATAAGTAATATCACCAGATCATATAAAGAACATAAAGGAAAATACAACATAGGAAAGTGACATAACCTGTGTCTCTATTTATCTACTCCGGGAACATTATGCAAATTAACCTTACTGTCTGGAGTACTGTAATGATACTGCAAGTAAACTGCCCGCCCATGGAGGTGCGGTGTATCACTGCCCGACCTTATAGGTACGGTGGACTGCTGCCCGTCCATATAGGAGCGGTGGATTACTTTCTAAGCAGACTATAGGATGAAGAAGTAATCTGTATCTGTGTGCCCCCTTGGGGCGGATACCATGCATGCTAACTAAAAAAAAACTGCGTAAATATATGTAAATAAGCTGCCCGCCCATATAGGTACGGTGTAATGAGCCCGCGTCCAGGCCTCCCGCGTCCGGGGTGTAATCTGCCCACTGCAGTGGTGTGGCTGCCCGGCCATGTAGGCACGGTGCTATATATAAAAAAACATACTTTATAAAGCATGCATGAGAGCCCAAGTGAAAACTACAACTTTGTCGGAGTGACGTAAGGTCGGTAACCTCCGATTACGTTATGGAATAATCGGGATCACACCGTCTCACCTTGAAGGAACTAATCTTATAAGGCGAGACCATCAAGGAAGAATGACATTAAGAGAATCATGGAATAAGATTATAAGCCTTATAAAACATTTATCCATACACTTTAGAATTCTCAGGAAGTAGGGTTATAATAAAATAAAATTGAAATCAAAAACTTATCGAACAATTTCATACTCGTATTGAATTACTATCTTGAAGCTCTTAGCCATGGACTTATTCTTGTCATACTTGTCTTAATCATATTCTCTCCTTTATTATCTTCGTTATTATCTTCATAAAGTATTTCCGTTAGCAAGGCTACCACACTTATTATTTAATAAGTGAAACAATGAAGATATTCGGGATCGAGGGTCCCACCTCGGGTCTAATGAGACGGCGTACTCAATTTGCGTATACTACATCTCATGACATTGTCTGGGAAGGTTCTGGGGTAGTCGGGTCCCATTCATGGGAGTTCTAGGCATTTAGGCCATTCTTTCACTAGTCATGATCCTTTGGTTCAATTCTTCTGAGTGAATAGTAGAAAATTTTAAATGTGAATTTCTAGAATTAGGGAGGTCCCCGAGGTGCGTAACCAAGTCTAGTACTCCTCGGACATGCCAAGAAAGGAAGGGAAAGTCTTACATACCTTTTCCGCTTCGTTCCCGTCTCCAAATCTCCGTTCCAATTTCGTCAGAATCTACAAATTGGTCATGTTTACCAAACATGATTAGTGTCTCTAGAATTGAATTCTTAAAATAATACTTGGCTACCGAAATTTCGCAAAAAGCACCTCCCTGTAAATACTCCATTCCACCAAGTTCAACTTGGCCAATTTTAATCAACAACAATCCGGAATTCAACCCGCCAAACTAACAACACAATATCAACACTCATACTAACAATTTCCAATTTCAATCCAAAATATATTATGACAACTCAATCAATTTACTACTTCTTTCAAAACCTTCCAACTCCAATAAAACAATAACAACCTTCTAATATATATATATTCCAACAACGCCATACCAAGATCATTGCCTTCCATACATGTATAAACATAATATTCAATTTACATAGCCTCAATCACACGTCTCCAACTTCTACCATTTCCTCTAATATCATTAAGCCATTTTAGGAATATAGAATCCATATACTAACAATTAGATCATCAATAAGATTTGCTTACCATACACACCATATACACGGCTATACACACTACATACTCACGGCTTCAACATACATGCACAACTACAATTTCTCCAATCTCATTCAACTTCTATTTTTCACATAACCTTCTCAACAATAACAATCAAAACACTAAATAAAATAATCAAAACATGACTCCTACACAACCATGCATACACGGCCACACCAAGCTTTTCATGCTTCCATGAATTTTATTCATATTTTCATAAATTCCATCCTTTCTCACATACTACATCATATACCAACATCTAAAACATGTAAAGGATGATGAATTCTTACCTTTGTCTCTAACCCTTCACTTGGCTTGGTTGTGACTTTGTGAGAATTAGTGATTTCCTTGCGCCAACAATTATACCACGTTAACGGGGACCCTTGAATTAGTAGACTACTATGAGAAACAAAAATTTTTTTTGATCTTCTTGCTTTTTCCTCTAGGCCGTATGGCCTTGTAGTTTTTCTCCTTCTTTTTCTTGTTATTTCTTTCTTGAGTTTTCTAGAAAATTTTGGATAATAAGATGACTTAGTCATCTTTAAGTAGTGCAAATTAAATCCCCCATGGGCTAAGCCCATGGGCATGGCCGGTTGGGCCTCCTCCTCTTGAAAAAAAATTCCAAGCCCAATGTTTTTATTTTTTTCCATGACAAATTGTAATTCATCAAATTATTTCCCAAGTTCCAAATTTACCCTTCGCCTTCCTTTATATTTCCATGAGGCGTATTGCAAATTTTCCCTTTTATGCCCTTAACCTTTCTCAAAAATTCCGCTTCCAAATGCTTCATAAGTCATTCATATGCTTAACAAAAATGAAAATGTGGCCTTGCTTAGCGTCCTCCGATTGCACGCGTTATAACAATATACATTATTGTCTCGAATTAGTCATTTTCTATGATTATGAGTATAAGAGATTGCACAAAAATAGAAATAGTGGTGGTTAGCCCGGGAAATGCCGCCAAAGGGAAAAGCTAAAGCTGCCCAGAAGGGCAAGACTACGATGAAAAGGCGGGCAGAAAGAGAGCCGCCACTAAACGTAGATGAGGGTGAATCACGCCATGAGGCTCTATCTAATGCCTCCACTACTTTGCCTATTACGGAAGAGCAAGAAGGGGCTTCAGCTCCAGCTCCTATGCCTCCAGTTCCTCCACCAGCTACTTCGGGTTAATAAGTGACCGAAGCCATTCATTTACTGACACAGTTGGTTGCCGCCCAGGCACAGCGGCAAAATGTGGGCCCAAGTGATCGTTCAGCTAGTACTAGAGCCCGTGATTTCATGAGTTTAAATCCTCCGGAGTACTTCGGGTCAAAGACGAATGAAGACCCGCAAGGTTTTATTGATGAGATGTTGAGGACATTGAAGCTTATTCATGCCTCCAAGACTGAGTCCATGGAGTTGGCATCATATAAACTCCGAGATGTGGAAGTTCTATGGTACAATAATTGGATAGCATCAAGAAAAGAGGATACGCCTCCTCCCATTTGGCAGGAATTCGTAGATGCTTTCATTCGCCATTATTTGCCACCCGAGGTCCGCCGAGCTAGAGCGGATAGATTCCTAAATTTGAAACAAGGAAACATGAGCGCCCGGGAGTATAGCCTTCAATTTAATTCTTTGGCCAGGTATGCTCCGACTATGGTGGCCGATATGGGAGATCGGGTGCACAGATTTGTGAGTGGCTTAGGGACACATTTGTTCAAGGATTGCTTGACGGCTTCATTGCAAGATAGGATGGACATTTCCCGTATTCAAGCCCATGCCCAAAATCTAGAAGGACAACAACCTCCGCAAAGGGTGATCGTGATCTTTCGACAGAGGGCAAAGCAAGAGGCTAAATCTATGGGCACGGAAGTAGTGATTATAGAGGGGGATCAAGGCGTATACATTCTGAGATACTCGAGCCGAAGTGACGAGCGCACCTCCTCGATTTACGGGCGGGGAGATTTGATCGCTCTTTCCGTTCGGGACGAGCCGAGTTCGAGGCCCGTGTTCTCAATTTGGGGAGATTACGGTCGGGGGAAGACCACCAGGTTCCCGATGCGACCGGTGCAAAAATTGCACTCAGGCCATGTCGCCAGTGGCACAGATGCTTTGTTATATTTTTTTGGATTGTGACCGGACACTTGATGCGTGATTGTCCCTAAAGGTATGATAGAGGTGGGGTTCATCCCACAGGATCGGCAGCTGGCTCCTCTTCAGTGCGCCCGACGTGCGACTCCCCGTATTCCCGGCAGCCGAGGTAGAGGCCGAGGGGCATCTACTCACCGCCACACACCCCCACATATATGCTTTAGCCGGACGGCAGGATCTCGAGTCCTCCCCAGATGTGGTTACAGGTATATTGTCCGTATTTTCTCATGGTGTGTATGCATTGATAGATCCGGGTTCCACATTATCATATGTTACTCCATATGTTGCTAATCGTATTGGGGTGAAACCCGAGCCAATTAGACCTTTTGAAGTATCCACTCCGGTTGGTGATCCCGTGATAGCTAGACAGGTATACAAATATTGTGTAATCGTGATATGTGACCGCCAGACTAAAGCTGATTTAGTTGTGTTGGAAATGTTAGATTTTGATGTGATTATGGGTATGGATTGGTTGGCCTCATGCTATGCTAATGTTGATTGCCGGACGAAAGTAGTTCGATTTCAATTTCCGGGAGAGCCCGTGCTTGAATGGAATGGTAATACGGCAACTCTAAGAGGTAGGTTTATTTTCTACCTTAAAGCAAGAAAGATGATAGCTAAGGGTTATATTTATCACTTAGTCCGAGTTCATGATACTGAAGCAAAGCTGCCAACTTTCCAATCTGTTCCGGTAGTAAATGAATTCCCAGACGTATTTCCAGATGAACTTCCAGGCCTTCCTCCAGAAAGAGAAATTGACTTTGCCATTGATGTGTTGCCAGATACCAAGCCTATTTCTATTCCTCCTTATCGAATAGCACCGGCAGAATTGAAAGAGCTAAAGGCATAGTTGAAAGATTTGCTTGAGAAGGGGTTTATTTGACCCAGTTCATCCCCATGGGGAGCACCAGTTCTATTTGTGAGAAAGAAGATGGTTCCCTACGAATGTGCATTGATTACAGGCAGTTGAATAAGGTGACCATAAAGAATAAATATCCTCTTCCGAGAATTGATGACTTATTTGATCAACTACAGGGTGCTTAGTGGTTTTCTAAAATAGACTTGAGGTCAGGCTATCATCAAGTGAGAGTTAGAGAGGAAGATATTCCCAAAACAGCTTTTAGAACGAGATATGGCCATTATGAATTCCGGGTAATGTCATTCGGGTTAACTAATGCTCTGGCCGTGTTCATGAATCTGATGAATAATGTGTTTAGGCCTCTCTTGAACCTATTTGTAATAGTGTTCATTGATGATATTCTGGTGTATTCTCGCACAGAATCAGAACATGCAGACCATTTACGTATTGTTCTTAGAATTCTTCAAACTCGGGAGCTGTATGCAAAATTTTCAAAGTGCGAGTTTTGGTTGAATTATGTGACATTTCTGGGTCATGTTATTTCAGATGATGGCATTAGAGTTGATACTTAGAAAATTGAAGCTGTGAAGACTTGGCCAAGGCCGACGACGCCTAAAGAAGTTCGTAGTTTTCTGGGATTGGCAGGTTATTATAGAAGATTCGTAGAGGGCTTTTCATCTATTTCAGCCCCCGATTTATATATATATATATATATATATATATATATATATATATATATATATATATATATATATATATATATATATATATATATATATATATATATATATATATATACTTCCAAGAGTTGAAGAACGAGTTGACCTCGGCTCCGGTCTTAACACTCCCGGTAAGGGCTAGATGGCTATGTTGTGTATTGTGATGCTTCTGGCATGGGGTTAGGATGTGTATTGATGCAGCATGGTAAATTCATCGCTTATGCTTCGAGATAATTGCGAAAACATGAAAAGAATTATCCAACTCATGATCTTGAATTGGCTGCAGTTATTCATGCATTAAAAATGTGGAGACACTACTTGTATGGTGTGCAAGTTGATATCTATACGGATCACAAGAGTCTCCAATATATTTTCAAACAGAAGGAGTTGAACCTGCGGCAAAGCTGGTGGTTAGAATTATTGAAAGATTACGATGTGAATATCTTATACCACCCCGGAAAGGCAAATGTAGTAGCGGATGCGCTTAGCCGCCGATCAATGGGTAGCTTATATGAGGTGCCATTGGAGAAAAAAGAATTGATTCATGAGCTCCACCAACTAGCTAATCTGGGAGTACGTTTAATTGATCCAGGTGATGCAGGAGTTAGTGTCAATAACCCTACAGTTTCATCTTTGGATATGAAAGTGAAAGAGAGGCAGTATGAAGATCCTCGGTTGAGCCATTATAGAGATGCATTTCACGAAAAGGAAAAGTCTCCATTTGAAGTTTCTATAGATGGGATTCTTAGATACGAGGCGGTATGTGTTCGAACGTTGCGGCGCAATCGCGTCGTCGAATCTGGAAGCTCAATATTCTCGGTATTCGATTCATCCCGAGCGACGAAGATGTATCATGATCTCAAGTTGATGTATTGGTGGGATGGCATGAAAAGAGACATAGCAGAATTTGTAGCACAATGTCCAAATTGCCAGCAAGTGAAGATAGAACATCTAAAGCCAAGAGGGTTATTGCAAGCAATGAAAATTCCTACTTGGAAATGGGAAGTGATCAACATGGATTTCAATGTAGGATTACCTCGTTCCCCAGGCAAGTATGATTCTATATGGGTGATTGTGGATAGATTGACGAAACGTACCATTTTTCTTCCAAATCGAACCACAAACTCGGAAGATTATGCAAGATTGTATCTTAAGGAGATTGTCAGACTTCATGGAGTTCCGATATCCATTATCACAGATAGAGGAGCAAAATTTACAGCCAAGTTCTGGAAATCTTTTCAAGAAGGTCTAGGTACTCAAGTAAAGATTAGCACGGCATTTCATCCGCAAAAGGCGATGGGAGCCGAACGTACTATCTGAGACTTGGAGGATATCGAGAAAGTACGTGTCTTAGACTTTGGTGGTAGTTGGGATGACCACTTACCCCTTATTGAATTTGTATATAACAATAGTTACCATTTCAGTATCCAAATGGCTCCGTATGAAGCGTTATATGGAAGGAAGTGCAGATCTTCAATTGGATGGTTTGAAATAGGAGAAGTACAGCTAATAGGCCCTAAGTTGATCCAACAAGCAGTGGAAAAGGTCAAGGTGATCCGAGATCGATTATTGACAGCCCAAAGTCGCCAAAAATCTTATGTGCACAACCGCCGGCAAGATCTAGAATTTCAGGTCGACGATTGGGTGTTCTTGAAGGTATCACCAATGAAAGGGGTGATGATATTTGGTACGAAAGGAAAGTTAAGTCCTCGATATATTGGACCCTACAAAATCATCCGCAAGGTGGGGTCAAGTGGCGTATGAATTGGACTTGCCTTCAGAGCTTGAGTTAGTTCATCTAGTTTTCCATATCTTAATGCTCCGCAAATGCATTGGAGACCCTACGAGGATTGTGCCGACAGATGATGTCCAGGTGACAGAAAGGCTAGCTTATGAAGAAATGCCCATTGCCATATTAGACAGGCAAGTACGAAGGTTTCGGAATAAAGAAGTGACTTGGTTAAAAGTCCCGTGGCGAAATAACAACCGAAGAGATGACTTGGGAAAGCGGAAGAAGATGAAATCACGTATCCCGCATTTGTTCAGCCGGAAGAGATGCAGATGAGACGTCGAGATTATAAGGTATGTATGCTTTCTTTTTACGCATATGGGTTAGGTGTGGCCAATTCATATTGCTATCGTGTTGTGGCCCTGTGGGGCAATGTTATTATGGGGTGTTGTGATAGGATGATAGTTCCATATTATAGGGGAAACTCTGGCAAAATTTTTCTAGAATTCCCGATGACATAACATTCGAGGACGAATGTTCCAAAAAGGGGGAAGAATGTTACACCTGGGAAATTTCCCGTTAGCATACAGTGAATAGACTAGCGAAGGACATGATGTACACGAAGTTCTGGTAAGTAAGAAATAACCTTTAATGGTCCTAATTAAGATTTCCAAAGACATTCGAGGTAAGAGGACAAAGTTGTTAAGGAAAGCGAGTCATATGTTGTGTGTCGGATAAGAATTTCGAGTATTGAGTTAACAACATTCTAATGATACTTTGAGGAAGAGTTATAACGTCCCTTAGAATGGTAATGAGGTGTTGAACAAGTGTTAAGAAGGTTCCATAAGGATCGGAGATTAAACGAGTCGACGAAAATGATTTTGGAACCATTGGGCATTATACGGCCCAAAATATTGGCCGTATAAATTATCTTTAACCCCGTATGTCTTGCTTGTATAATCAGACTAATGGCATGTCTCAACGGACGATCTCGGCCAGACGTACGGACGATGGAGAAATATACGGATCGTACGTTGGTCCGTAGATCTTGGTCGGGACAGATTTATAATCATATAAGGGACCTCTCTTTCATTTATTTTCATTTCATCTTTCATCTCCACAACTCAAGAAACCTCTAGAATATTCCCTACACTTCATCCACAAGATCACAAAGGAAATTAATGATCAACTTCATCAAACCAACAAGAATCAAGAGTGCGAAACCCATTAAAAGCAATCTAAGTCAAGAAATCCCAAGAAGTGAAATAGGGTTTTGGTAACGAAGGATACTTCAACTCAAGACTTGTTTCTATCTTTATCTAAGGTAAGTTTCATGGTATTTTCATGATGATTGAAGTATTAATAAGTTGAAACACTTGGATTGTAGAAGAGTATAGAAAATGGGTCATAAATGGGTGAATAGTATCATTGTTGAGTGGTAGTTTGGATTGAATCATGAATATGGATATGTTGAGATTATAAATACGTTATAAATGACATTTAGAACATGGAATAAGTATTGTATGAGAAAGAATGCGATAGTGAACTTTGATCATGATTGTGGAGAATTTGAAGTAAAATTGTGAAATGTGGATAATGCCAATGGATGATGATTGTTGTTTATGATATTGTGATTGTTATTATGAATGGTTGGGAGTTGACATGGAATATGGAGGAAGTCGTATAAACAAATGAAATGCTGCCCAATTTTCTCTAGCTTTAGTAAGTACGTTCTTATAATCATTTAGCTAATGTCGATACGAATTCTCTTGAAGGTAGAACGAGTACATTAAAGGAGCACGAGCAAACGATAGAATAGTTAAACGACAAAGGTATATGAGGCTAGTCCCTTCTTTCTAAGGCATGAATCTTATGGCATGATTTTCCTCCTCCTTCATGAATCTCTCCTATCTTCGAAGCAAACTATGAGTCCTGTTCATGAATAGCCATATGAGATAAGAGATACACGATGGTACGAAAATGATGATGATAAGCTTAAGTCTAAAGAAGCTATAGTTCATGATATGATGTTCCTATAAATCCGATGATACTTTATCTATAATCTATTGATGTCGATTATTATACACTCATAGTATATGCTAATTCCTTCAAGGTGAGTGAGCGAATGTTTATGAATGCTCCATAATGAAATCGGGGTTCACGAGCTTATGTCTTGTGTTTATAGTTACTCGAAGGTTCTAATGTATGTTTTGATGATAAATGTATAATGTTGTTAAATTATGATATGCCTATGAGAAGAATGATAATGATAAGCATATGGTATATATGACGATACGATTCCACCGCGCCTAAATGGCCGGGCATGTCACCGCTATGGCAGGCTGCATACGATTACACAGCGCCTAGATGGGCGGGCATGTCACCGCTAGAGCGGGCTGCTATGTTTATCTAGGAGCCTAGAGAGTCGGGCATGACACCACTAGTGGGCTGCATATGATGGTTACCCGGACGCGGGTTAACGATGACGAAGTGTGAATGATATGATGATGTATGAACGGTATGATGATGTATGTATGATATGATGATGTATACGCTATGGTACTTCATATGATATGCTACGTATGATATATGTATAAAATGCATCCATTCGAAGGTTATGTCCCCATCTTATGTCTTATGATTTTTCTATTATGTTCATTTCATTCATCCTTTTTCGGGCAATTTCTCGACGTTTTTCC
>NC_081352.1:15021669-15115620 GCF_029784015.1 Lycium ferocissimum
GGCCCCTTGGGCAACATTTTGGGGGTTTATAAACAAAGGCTTGTTTTGAGACAGCTTCTCCGCCTAACTCAAAGAACATTTTAGCCATCTTCACCAAAATGGATATCGATGACATCTCCGTCAAATGCTATGCATTTCATTTCGAAGAACTCGTCTCCTTAGTTTTTCCGGCTTTTGGCTACGTATTCCACAAAATACTTCGAGTATTTTGATATTGAAAGCAAAGTCTTGGGATGTGAGGAACATATTTTTTCCCCGTGTCCCAAGTCAATTCCACCAGTCTCTGAGAATTCTGGAGAACTTTGAAGTGAATTCTAACAAGATCATGCACTTTTCCCGTTCGACAAGATTCTTTGTCACCATCCAGGTGAAGAAATCCTGGATTCTTCGGGGGTCCATGCGATACTTGATATCATCCGCATCGAACGTATGAGAATCCAGTCCCAACGAATTTTGCGGTTGTTGGTTCTGGCCTTCTTTATGGAATTGGCTCATCTGTCATCCCGTCACAATCATCATCTACTTTAGAGTTTTCTAGTTCTCTGGGTTGATTCATGAATATTGGTGGGTGATCTTTTTCTGAAGAGTCAACTGAGGAATCTTCGCTTGTCTCAACGCTTTCTTCTCGTAGGATCGCATCATGAATCTTGGTCACCGGATCCTAGGGTATCATCCTTCTCTATATCATTTAAGGTAGCTGGGCCACGCAGGTTAGAGTATTATGGGACGAGATGATCAAAGGGGTTTTTCCATCTCGGTGTCTTTGAACCTTCCCCGAGTTCTTCTTTTCGTTTGGATCGCTTTTGGGCCGCCATAGAGTCTTTCATTTCCTGCACTATTTTTGCAATGTCAAACTCGTGTTCATCGTTTTGTTTTCGGGTAAAAGACATATGGTGTCGTTTTGACGGGAACACAGCGAAACAATGGTCAAGCTTTTAAAAGTAGTATGTTTCAGAGGACACGGGGAAAATGGTAGGTTTTGACGTGGTTGTACTTGTGTGTTTTTGGCGTTCAAGGTGACCATATCTCAGCTTGTTGTATTTGTTCATTAAGGTCAGCCATTTCTTTTTAAGGTTGTTGCTGGGAAAAGGAAATACCTGGTGGACAAATCTCATACTGCATGTTTTTATTCGCAATTCGAGGGCTTTGATCAGTCGAGCATGCTGAGAAGATGCTTGTTCCACTTTTTTCTCAATTGTCTCCACCCTGCTCATCATCTTGTTCTGTGTGTGAGCAACATTTCTAATGGAAGTGCTAATATTAGTTAACACTTTGTTTGACAAATGGCATTTTCGGATTGCTAATTGATTGTTCCTTCTGCTTTACTTGTTGCTGGCTTTTCTCCTGTGGGCAGCATAAAATTTTGCCTTGGAATTTTAGGGGCATGGTTTGCACCATCTTTTTCAAAAGGTTGTCGTGAAGGAAATCTGTGAGCGTGACCGGAGCTCGGGGGTTCATCAGCGAGGCATTTCGGGTTTGGGTTCGCTCGTTCAGGATATAAATTTTCGGAAGTGTGGGCTGGGCTGAGGTTTGTACGAAACAAGGAATTCATATTTTCCCGAAGTGCTCTTTAGTGAACTGATAGATGAATCTCCTTCTTCATACCTTGTTCGAAACTCTTTTCAGAGTTTCTCCCTTTTTTCTATGGTTTGGCTCTTCTTGTATGATGTTCATCCCATTCAATTTCATCGTCAAAAAGTACCGCACTCCAATATTCGTTGTTGGCATCTGTCTGCTATATCTTTTTCCCGTCTGATGGAATGTGGAGGGCTTTGACCTCTTTTGAGATTTCTTTTATTCTCTGAACTGCTTCGTCCTATTCCTTTCCCCAACCCGGGGCATTCTTCTTGGGCATTTTTGTTAGTGGAGAAATATATGTAGAGACATTAGGGATAAAATCTCTAACATAATTAATCACACCTAAAAACTGTTGGAGCTGCTTCATCGTTAAATTGGTGTCTGGGAATTTGAGAAGTTCTTGACAAATATGTGGCCTTGGGCTGTATGCTCCATGAACAAAATGCATCCCCAGAAAATCAATTTCCTTTCTAGCATGAATCATCTTTTTTTGTGAGAGCATGATTCCATTTTTCTCCACTAGGTCATGAAATTGTTGCAGCAAAGTGAGGTGTTCTTCCATAGTATCACTAAAGAGTAAGATGTCATCAATGTAGACTAGTGATGTATGGAGGATGGGTTGAAATAATTTTATCATGGCTTTTTGGAACAATGAGGGTGCCGTTTTCAACCCAAAGGGCATGACCTTCCATTGAAAGTGATGATCGGGTATACAAAACCCTATTTTTGGTCTATCTTCTGGGTGTATTCCCAATTGCCAAAACCCCGATTTAAGGTCAAACTTGGAAAAGTATTTAGCTTTGGCTAAGTGTGAGAAAAGGGCGAGTTTATTTGGGAGAGGGAATTTATCATCTTGGAGGAAATAGCTAAGAGGTTGATAGTTTATGACTAATTTGAGTTTACCTCTTGTTTGTTCCGCCAGTTTATTGACATAGAACGCCTCGCACGCCCATTGCGAATTAGAGGGCTCAATAAGTCCAAACTCCAATAGCTCTTTGCATTCCCTTTTGGCGAGCTAAAGATAATCTGGATTCATGCCGGAGTGACTTGCCTTCGCTGGATTAATGCTTTCATTCTTCTTGAAGGGGAGTTTAATGAAAAACTATTCATTTAGCCATAGAGGCTTTTTGCATTTTCCCATAAACTCATTGTGAGAAGCCGCACTTGAATCCGACAATGAGATCTTCCCTTCCAGGTGGAGAAAATGCTTTGCTCTTAAAAGTAGATGCCACCAACGGAACAACCATGTGCACCCAAATCCCAAAACAACTCTCTAGGGAAGAACTTATCAAAGTCCTTCCAGATACGTGGGTCACGAATTATGAAAAACTGAGAGAACATGTTGAACCTCTCCAATCCTCTGCACCCACTTTTTCCAAAAAACCCGATAAAACAGTTGCCATAAGCTTTGACCACTCTCACCTTAAAAAACTCAACAAAACAACCTTCTTTTTCCAGATGTACCAACCCACTTATAACCATGCACACCAAGATGACCCTGAAACATTCGCTTACCATCTCCCAAGTATCATGAGTGAACATGACTGGATAAAGCAGTTCGATAATGAAGGTCATGATGTATGGTGGTTTAAATGTCCTTTCACGGGGCACTGCCCATGGGATATCCAATATGGCTGTCAAGAATGTCTTGTCGATGAAATTGAATGGGATGAACATCATGCAAGAAGAGCCAAATCAAAGAAAAAAGGGAGAAACTCTGGAAGAGAGTTCCAAACAAGGTATAAAGAAGGCGATTAATCTATCGGTTCATTGAGCCGTCCAGGAAAATATGAATTCCTTGTTTGGTACAAACCCCAAAACTGGCCACCTCTCCCCAACCAAAATTTATATCACAAACCTTCAGACCCAAATATCCCAAGGTCAGAAATACTCATAATGAACCCCTCAAGCTCCAGTTACACCCCTGAATTTCCTTCACAAAAACCTTTTGAAAAAGATGGTGCAAGCCATGCCCCTAAAATTCCAAGGCAAAATGTTGTGCTGCCCACTGGAGAAAACCCACCAACATGTGAAGTAGAAGCAACAATCAATTGGCAATCCAAAAATGCCATTTGCCAAAATAAAGTGTTGACTAATATTAGCATTTCCATCAGAAATGTTGCTCACACATAGAACAAGATGATGAGCAGGGTGGAGACAATTGAGAAAAAAGTGGAACAAGCATCTTCTCAGCATGCTGGACTGACCAAAGCCCTGGAATTGCGAATGACGAACATGCAGTATGAGATTTGTCCACCAGGCACTTAGCTTTTCCGGTTCTTTAACCAACAACAAAAAGAAATGGCTGACCTTAAAGAACAAATACAACAACTGAGATATGGTCACCTTGAACCGCAAAAAAGCACAAAGCTTCCCATCAAAACCCACCTTTTTCAACATGTCCTCACAAACATACTCCCCATGTCCTCACAAACATACATCTGGAAAGAGAAGGTTGTTTTGTGGGGTTTTTTAATGTGAGAGTTGTCAAAGCTTATGGCAACTGTTTTATCGGATTTTTTGGAAAAAGTGGGTTCATAGGAAAAAGTGGGTTCAACAGGTTCTCTCAGCTTTTCATAATTCATGACCCATGTATCTGGAAGGACTTTGATAAGCTCTTCCCTTGTGAGCTGTTTTGGGATTTGGGTGCACATGGTAGTTCCGTTGGTGGCATCTACTTTTAAGAGCAAAGCATTTTCTCCACCGTGAAAGGAGAGATCCATAGCATGATTTTGAACTCGCCAAGCTATTTGGTAGTGTAAAATAGCTTGAATTGCATCTTTAGCTTGTGGAGCACCTTGAATTTGGACTTGGATTTTTAAAGCCTCCGTTAGATATGGATCATACGGACATGTTGGTCATTTGGGAATATAGTGACAAAAACTATCCCAAAGATTTAGAGTGACTTCGTGGTACCCAAATTCGTACGTTGGTATTCATTATATCTCGGTATCAAGAAGGGCAAGGGAGCTTTTGAACCTCGGTTGGCTTTTCTTCTATGATATATTAATGCAATTCTAACAGCACCAAAATGGATATGGGTGAAACCATGATTTTTCCACCTGTCTAGGAAAATCATCCGGAATCTGGGCAGAGTGATGAATTGTTCCTCTTGAGTTCCTAGAATAGTGGTCTCGTTTTGAGGCACCAACATAATCTTTAGCTCCTTTGGGCTTTGGTTGGACCAGGGAACGGATTTGTGACCACGGGGAACATGTCTTTTTTGCAAAAGCACCCCAAAACTGGCCACCTCTCCCTAACCAAAATTTATATCACAAACCTTCAGACCCAAATATCCCAAATCCAGAAATACTTATGATGAACCCCTCAAGCTCCAAGTGCCCCCAATTCTCCTTCACAACAACCTTTTGAAAAAAAAGATGGTGCAAGCCATGCCCCAAAAATTCGAAGGCAAAATGTTGGCCGCCCATTTCGGAGAAAAGCCACCAAATAGTGAAGTGTGTGAACAATCAATTGGCAATCCGAAAATGCCATTTGCCAAAACAAAGTGTTAACTAATATTAGCACTTCCATCGTAAACGTTGCTCACACATTGTTGCTTTATGAGCGGTGGTGAGACAATTGAGAAAAAAGGAACAAGCATCTTCTCAAAGATGTTTGGGACCGATCAAAGCCATCTGGAATTAAGAATGACAAACATGCGTGATGAGATTTGTCCACCGTGCACTTCCCTTTTCCACTTCTTTAACCAACAACAAAAAGAAATGGCTGACCTTAATGAACAAATACAACAACTGAGATATGGTCACCTTGAACCGCAAAAAACACAAAGCTGCCCATCAAAACCCATCACAAACATACACACCACCAAAGCTTGACCATTCTTTCACTGTGTTCCCATCCACAAAATGACACCCTATGTATGACACCCAAAACAAAACGATGAACCTGAGTTTGACATTGCAAAAATGGTCTGGGAAAGGAAAGATACTATGGCGGCCCAAAAGCAAGCAAACGAAAGAAAGAACCCGGGGAAAATGCTTTGCTCTTAAAAGTAGATGCCACCAACGGAACTCCCATGTGCACCCAAATCCCAAAACAGCTCACTAGGGAAGAGCTTATCAAAGTCCTTCCAGATATATGGGTCACGAATTATGAAAAGCTGAGAGAACCTGTTGAACCTCTCCAATCCTCTCGAACCCACTTTTTCCAAAAAACCCGATAAAACAGTTGCCATAAGCTCTGACCACTCTCACCTTAAAAACCCAACAAAACAACCTTCTCTTTCCAGATGTACCAACCCACTTATAACCAAGCACACCAAGATGACCCCGAAACATTCTCTTACCATCTCCTAAGTATCATGAGTGAACATGACTGGATAAAGCAGTTCGATAATGAAGGTCATGATGTATGGTGGTTCAAATGTCCTTTCACGGGACACTGCCCATGGGATATCCAATATGACTGTGAAGAATGTCTTGACGATGAAATTGAATGGGATGAACAACAAGAAGAGCCAAACCAAAGAAAAAAGGGAGAAACTCTGAAAGAGAGTTCCAAACAAAGTATGAATAAGGAGATTCATCTATCGGTTCTCTGAGCCGCCCAGGAAAATATGAATTCCTTGTTTCGTACAAGCCTCAAAACTGGCCACCACTCCCTAACCAAAATTTATATCACAAACCTTCAAACCCAAATAACACAAACGCAAAAATACTCATGATGAACCCCTCAAGCTCCAGTCAAACCCCTGAATTTCCTTCACAACAACCTTTTGAAAAAGATGGCGCAAGCCATGCCCCAAAAATTCCAAGGCAAAATGTTGTGGTGCCCACTGGTGAAAAGCCACCGACAAGTGAAGTAGAACCAACAATCAATTAGCAATCCAAAAATTCCATTTGCCAAAACAAAGTGTTACCTAATATTAACACTTCTATTAGAAATGTTGCTCACCCACAGAACAAGATGATGAGTAAGGTGGAGACAATTGAGAAAAAAATGGAACAAGCATCTTCTCAGCATGCTGGACTGATCAAAGCCCTGGAATTGCGAATGACAAACATGTAGTATGAGATTTGTCCACCAGGCACTTCCCTTTTCCACTTCTTTAACCAACAACAAAAGGAAATGGCTAACCTAAAAGAACAAAAACAACAATTGAGATATGGTCACCTTGAACCGCAAAAAACACAAAGCTGTCCATCAAAACCCACCTTTTTCGACATGTCCTCACAAACATACTCACCACCAAAGCTTGACCATTTTGAAAGGATAATCCTAAGTTAGTATAGGGTTAGAAAGTATTGAGAAAGTTAAGCTTGCTACAAGTACAATAGTTTTTCGAAGCTTTGACAGTATGTCTGTAGTAATGTGAAAGTTTTTTCGAGTTGAGTAGCTTGGCTAGGAAGCCATCCCATTTTGTAAGAAAAACTTTCATATCTATGATCTTTCAAACTGTCTGACTAACTTGACAAGCCATCCTTCGGGTTGTTGAAGTCAGGTTTGTGGCAAGCCGTCTTTCGGGATGTTGAAGCCCAGTCCTACTATGTAAGAAAACTATTGTGCTTGCAGTCTGGCCATCTCGATTGCTGTTTCCCCACCCTCTATTTCACCCATGTTATTAGAGCCAGTCCATCTCTTTCGGAGAGATGAGCAGTTTAGTAAAAATATATATGAGTCGTTACCATCTGCGTCTAACCCTTGCAAGTCCTTAGGAAAAACAAAAATGTCTCCCACTCTGTATAAAACCCTTTCTTGCAAATATGACTACCTTTATGAAGTTGATATCCTACCCGATGAAAACAAAGTGTCTCCCACCGACCTACCCCTCATAAACCCATATTCTGCTTTTGCTAAAAAGACATGTTCCCCGCGGTCACAAATCCGTTCCCTCGGTCCAACCAAAGCCCAAAGGAGCTAAAGAATATGTCGGTGCCTCAAAACTTGACCAAGACCCTATTCTTTCAAGAGGAACAATTCATCACTCGTCAGATTCCGATGATTTTCCTAAATGGGAAAATTATGGTTTCACTCATATCCATTTTGGTGTTGTTAGAATTGCATTAACATATCATTGAAGAAAAGCCAACCGAGTTGTGGCTCGCCTTGCCCTTCATGATACCGGATATAATGAATACCAACATGCGAATTTGGGTACACGTGTCACTCTAAATCTTCGGGCTTTTTGTCACTATATTCCCAAATTTTAACATGTCCCTGTATGATCCATATCTAACGGAGGCTTTAAAAATCCAAGTCCAAATTCAAGGTGCTCCACAAGCTAAAGATGCAATTCAAGCTATTTTACACTACCAAATAGCTTGGTGAGTTTAAAATCATGCTATGGATCTCTTCTTTCACGGTGGAGAAAATGTTTTGCTCTTAAAAGTATATGCCACCAATGGAACTACCATGTGCACCCAAATCCCAAAACAGCTCACTAGGGAAGAGCTTATCAAAGTCCTTCCAGATATATGGGTCACGAATTATGAAAAGCTAAGAGAACCTGTTGAACCTCTCCAATCCTATGAACCCACTTTTTCCAAAAAACCCGATAAAACAGTTGCCATAAGCCTTGACCACTCTCACCTTAAAAAACCCAACAAAACAACCTTCTCTTTCCAGATGTACCAACCCACTTATAACCAATCACACTAAGATGACCCTGAAACATTCTCTTACCATCTCCCAAGTATCATGAGTGAACATTACTGGATAAAGCAGTTCGATAATGAAGGTCATGCTGTATGGTGGTTCAAATGTCCTTTCACGGGACACTACCCATGGGATATCGAATGTGACTGTCAAGAATGTCTTGACGATGAAATTGAATGGGATGAACATCATACAACAATAGCCAAACCAAAGAAAAAAGGGAGAAACTCTGGAAGAGAGTTTCGAACAAGGTATGAAGAAGGAGATTCATCTATCGGTTCACTGAGCCGCCTAGGAAAATATGAATTCGTTGTTTCGTACAAGCCTCAAAACTGGCCACCACTCCCTAACCAAAATTTATATCACAAACCTTCAACCCCAAATAACCCAAACTCGAAAATACTCATAACGAACCCCTTAAGCTCCAGTCACACCCCTGAGTTTCCTTCACAACATCCTTTTGAAAAAGTGGAACAAGCATCTTCTCAAAGATGCTGGACTGATCAAAGCCCTGGAATTGTGGATGACAAACATGCAGTATGAGATTTGTCCACCAGGCACTTCCCTTTTCCACTTCATTAACCAACAACAAATGGAAAAGGCTGACCTAAATGAACAAATACAATAATTGAGATATGGTCACCTAGAACCACAAAAACACAAAGCTGCCCATCAAAACCCACCTTTTTCTCCATGTCCTCACAAACCTACTCACCACCAAAGCTTGACCATTCTTTCACTATGTTCCCATCCACAAAACGAGACCCTATGTCTTTTACCCAAAAACAAAATGATGAACCTGAGTTTGACATTGCAAAAATGGTCTAGGAAAGGAAAGACTCTATGGCGGCCCAAAAGCCATCCAAACGAAAGAATGAACTCGAGAAAGGTTCAAAAGAACCCGAGCTGGAAAACTTGATGATCTCAGCCCAAAAGGTTCCTAACCTCTATGCGACCCAGCCCACAAATGATATAAACGAAGATGATACCCTAGGATCCAGTGACCAAGATTCATATGATACTGATCCTACGGAAGAAAGCGTTGAGACAAGCGAAGATTCCTCAGTTGACTCTTCAGAAGAAGATAACCCACCAATATTCATGAATCAACCCAGAGAACTAGAAATCTCTGAAGTAGATGATGATCGTGATGGGATGACAGATGAGCCAATTCCAGAAAGAAGGCTAGAACCAACAACCGCAAAATTCGTTGGGACTGGATTCCATACTTTCAGTCTAGATGATAGAAAAGTATCAAAATTGCCCCAAAAGATCAAGGATTTCTTCACTTGGATGGTGATAAAGAATCTTGTTGAACGAGAAAAGTACATGATCCTGTCAGAATTTACTTCAAGGTTCTCCGAAATTCTCAGAGACAGGTCGAATTCACTTGGGACACAGGACAAAAATATGCTTCTCACATCCCAAGACTTTGCTTTCAACATCAAATTACTCCAAGAAGTATTTTGTAGACATACCGGCCAAAGGCAAGAAAAACTAAGAAGATAGTTCTTCCAAATGAAATGCATAACATTTGATAGAGATGTCATCGATATCCGTTCTCTGAAGATGGCTAAAATGTTCTCTGAGTTAGGCGGAGAAGCTAGTCTCAAGCAAGCCTTTGCTTCATCACTTCCAAAGATGTTACCAAGCCGGACCATGATGATCATTGAGGAGAAGTTTCAATCAATAACGATCCCACCGGTCGGCTACATCAGGGAAGTAATATTTCTAGCGTTGGATGATATCTGCACAAAGAGATCTGTTTTGAAGCAAATTTTACGAAACAATCCAGCCCTTGATAAAGCTTGCGGGATGTCTGACCTAATTACTGGGTCAAGCTGTTCGTGCCATGCCCCCAGACGGAAAGGACGATTCAAGTGATTCAAATGGCCAAGGCCTTCAGGGAGAAAGGTCGCGAGCTTCGGAGGCGCACAAAATATTTCGGGGGAGAAGGAGCCCCGGCAAGTCCCGTTTAAAATGACGGATGCTTCATCCGCAACAAGATTGGGCATTATGCAAAAAATTGTCCCCAATCCAGAAGGTCGATCAAGCTTCTTACTGAAATAGAGGACTACACTGGTATCCATCTAGGTAAAGATGATGATCTTGAATCTGTTCTCTCATTAGAGGATGAACCCACAGAGAAGACCCTCTTTTCTATGGATGTGTATGAAGAATATGGCGATGAATATTACCAGATTTCAGAACCCGAGGGAAAGGCTCAAGAAGATATCAACAGCATCATAGTGATCCCGCAGGTCCAGCTTAAATTTTATCCATCCAAATGGGATAAACCAATCCAAGTTATTGCTTTCATGGACACTGGAGCGGCATGTTCACTGATATGCCCGTGGACCGTCCTTCCTAAGGATCAATGGATTCCACATTTCAAAAATTTCAACACTCGGACCGGAGTCGTAACCACCACATGAGCCATCACAAAGCATCCAATCACAATTGAATTCTTTCCACGATGAAGTTTCGAACAAAGCCGATTGGATCGGATGTCCCAGAAAAGATCTCATTGTCGCGATTTGACATCTTCAAAAACTTAAAGATCAGCTCCAGATCAATGTCCATGGACTAACGTTCAAGAAACAATTCAAGCCATATACAGATGTTTTACGATTATTCCAAATAACTGATGTTGAACATATCAAGGAGATAGAAAAGCAGTTGGTGGAGCATTCATGTGCGTATTCTCACAAGGAGTTTATGGGAAAATGCAAAAAAGCCTCTATGGCTAAATGAAGAGTTTTTCATTAAACTCCCCTTCAAGAAGAATGAAAGCATTAATCCAACGAAGGAAAGTCACTCCGTCATGAATCCAGATCATCTTCAGCTCACTAAAAGGGAATGCGAAGAGCCGTTTGGAGTTTGGACTTATCGAGTCCTCTAATGCGCAATAGGCATGCGAGGCATTCTATGTCAATATGTGGGCGGAACAAACAAGAGGTAAACTTAGATTAGTCATAAACTATCAATCTCTTAACTATTTCCTCCAAGATGATAAATTCCCTATCCCAAATAAACTAACCCTTTTTTCACACTTAGCCAAAGCTAAATACTTTTCCAGGTTTGACCTTAAATCGGGGTTTTGGCAATTGGGAATACACCCAGAGGATCGACCAAAAAAAGGGTTTTGTATACCCGATCACCACTTTCAATGGAAGGTCATGCCCTTTGGGTTGAAAACGGCACCCTCATTGTTCAAAAAAGCCATGATAAAATTATTTCAACCCATCCTCCATACATCACTAGTCTACATTGATGACATCTTACTCTTTAGTGATACTATGGAAGAACACCTTCATGGTATCTGAGCCAGTCCACCTCTTTCGGAGAGAGGAGCAGTTTAGTAAAAATATGTCTGAGTCGTTACCATCTCAAGGTCCAACCCTTGTAAGTCCTTAGCAAAAATAAATATGTCTCCCACTCTGTACAAAACCCTTTCTTGCAAATATGACTACCTTTATGAAGTTGATATTCTACCCGATGAAAACAAAGTGTCTACCACCGACCTACCCCTCAAAAACCCATATTCTGCTTTTGCTAAAAAGACATGTTCCCCGTGGTCACAAATCTGTTCCCTGGTCCAACCAAAGCCCAAAGGAGCTAAACAATATGTTGGTGCCTCAAAACTTGACCAGCACCCTATTTTGGCAACTCAAGAGGAACAGTTCATCACTCTGCAGATTCCAGATGATTTTCCTAAACGGTCGAAAAATTATGGTTTCACCCATATCCATTTTGGTGCTGTTAGAATTGCATTAACATATCATTGAAGAAAAGGCCAACCAGTTATGGCTCGCCTTGCCCTTCATGATACCAGATATAATGAATACCAACATGCGAATTTGGGTACCACAGAAGTCACTCTAAATGCTGGGACAGTTTTTGTCACTATATTTCCAAATTTTAACATGTCCCTGTATGATCCATATCTAACGGAGGCTTTAAAGCTCCAAGTCCAAATTCAAGGTGCTCCACAAGCTAAAGATACTATTTAGGCAACTTTACACTACCAAATAGCTTGGCGAGTTCAGAATCATGCTATGGATCTCTCCCTTCCAGGTGGAGAAAATGCTTTGCTCTTAACAGTAGATACCAGTAACGGAACTGCCACGTGCACCCAAATCCCAAAACAGCTCTCTAGGGAAGAACTTTTCAAAGTCCTTCCTGATACATGGATCACGAATTATGAAAAGCGGAGAGGACCTGTTGAACCTCTCCAATCCTCTAAACCCAGTTTTTCCATAAAATCGGATAAAACAGTTGCCATAAGCTTTGACCACTCTCATCTTAAAAAACCCAACAAACATTCGATTACCATCTCCCAAGTATCATGAGCGAACATGACTGGATAAAGCAGTTCGATAATGAAGGTCATGATGTATGGTGGTTCAAATGTCCTTTCACGGGACACTGCCCATGGGATTTCCAATGTGACTATCAAGAATGTCTTGATGATGAAATTGAATAGGATGTACATCATGCAAGAAGAGCCAAAGCAAAGAAAAAAAGGGAGAAACTCCGAAAGAGAGTTCCGATCAAGATATGAAGAAGGAAATTCATCTATCGATTTACTGAGCCGTCCAGGAAAATATGAATTCCTTGTTTCGTAAAAACCCCAAAACGGGCCACCTTACCCTAACCAAAATTTATATCACAAACCTTCGGACCCAAATATCCCAAAGCCAGAAATACTCATGATGAACCCTCAAGCTCCAGTCACATCCCTGAATTTCCTTCACAACAACCTTTTGAAAAAAATAGTGCAAGCCATGCCCCAAAAATTCCAAGGCAAAATGTTGTGCTGCCTAATGGAGAAAAGCCACCAACAAGTGAAGTAGAAGCAACAATCAATTAGCAATCCTAAAATGCCATTTGCCAAAACAAAGAGTTAACTAATATTAGCACTTCCATCAGAAATGTTGCTCACACACAGAACAAGATGATGAGCAGGGTGGAGAAAATTGAGAAAAAAGTGGAACAAGCATCTTCTCAGCAAGCTGGACTGATCAAAGCCTTGGAATTGCGAATGGCAAACATACAGTATGAGATTTGTCCACCAGGCACTTCCGTTTTCAACTTCGTTAACCAACAACAAAAGGAAATGGCTGACCTTAAAGAACAAATACAACTACCGAGACATGGTCACCTTGAACCGCAAAAGACACAAAGTTGCCCATCAAAACCCACCTTTTTCCCCATGTCCTCATAAACATACTCACCACCAAAGCTTGACCATTCTTTTACTATGTTCCCATCCACAAAATGAGACCCTATGTCTTTTACCCAAAAACAAAACGATGAACCTGAGTTTGACATTGCAAAAATGGTCTGGGAAAGGAAAGACTCTATGGCGGCCCAAAAGCAGTCCAAACGGAAGAAAGAACTCGGGGAAGGTTCAAAAGAACCCGAGCTGGAAAACTTGATGAACTCGACCCAAAAGATTCTGAACCTCTACGTGGCCCAACCCACAAATGATATAGAGGCGGATAATACCCTCGGATCCAGTGACCAAGATTCGTATGATACTGATCCTATAGAAGAAAGCGTTGAGACAAGCGAAGATTCCTCAGTTGACTCTTCAGAAGAAGGTAACCCACCAATATTCATGAATCAACCCAAAGAACCAGAAATCTCTGAAGTAGACTATGATCGTGACGGGATGAAAGATGAGCCAATTCCAGAAAGAAGGCCAGAACCAACAACAACAAAATTTGTTGGGACTGGATTCCATACTTTCAGTCTGGATGATATCAAAGTATCAAAATTGCCCCAAAGGATCTAAGATTTTTCACTTGGATGGTAACAAAGAATCTTGTCAAACGGGAAAAGTACATGATCTTATCAGAATTCACTTTAAGGTTCTCCGAAATTCTCAGAGACTGGTGAAATTCACTTGGGACACAGGACAAAAATATGTTTCTCACATCCCAAGACTTTGCTTTCAACATCAAAATACTCGAAGAGGTATTTTGTGGAGATACTGGCCAAAGACAAGAAAAACTAAGGAGATAGTTCTTCGAAATGAAATGCGTAGCATTTGACAGAGATGTCATCGATATCCATTTTCAGAAGATGGCTAAAATATTCTTTGAGTTAGGCGGAGAAGCTAGTCTCAAGCAAGCCTTTGTTTCATCACTTCCAAAGATGTTAGCAAGCCGGACCATGACGATCGTTGAGGAGAAGTTCCAATCAATAACGATCCCACCGGTCGGCTACATCAGGCAAGCAATATTTCTAGCATTGAATGATATCTGCACAAAGAGATCTATTTTGTAGCAGATCATATGAAACAATCCAGCCCTTGATTAAGCTTGCGAAAAGTATGACCTAATTACTGGGTCAAGTCGTTCGTGCCATGCCCCCGGACGAATATAAGATTCAAGCGATTCAAATGGCCAAGGCCTTCGGAGAAAGATCGCAGTCGGAGGCGCACAAAATATTTCGAGAGAAGGAGCTCGGTGCAAGTCCCGAAAAATGACAAGCTTTTCATCTGTAACAAGATTGGGCATTATGCAAAAAATTGTCCCCAATCCAGGAGGTCGATCAAGATTCTTACTGAAATAGAGGATTACACTGGTATCGATCTAGGTGAAGATAGCAATCTTGAATCTGTTCTCTCATTAAAGGACGAAACCACAGAGAAGACCCTCTTTTCCATGGATGTGTACGAAGAATATGGCGATGAATATACCCAGATTTTAGAACCAGGGGGAAAGGCTCAAGAAGATATCAACAGTATCATTGTGATCCCACCGGTCCAGCTTAAAGTTTATCCATCCAAATGGGATACACCAATCCAGGTTATTGCTTTCATGGACACTGGAGCGGCATGTTCATTGATGAACCCAGCCGTCCTTCCTGAGGGATCAATGGATTCCACATTTCAAAGATTTCAACACTACTAGGACTAGAGTCCTAACCACCACGGTCATCACAAAGCATCCAATCACAATTGAATTCTTCCCAGGGTTGAAGTTTCGAACAAAGCTGATTGGATCAGATGTCTGAGGAAAATATCTCATTGTCGGATTTGACATCTTCAGGCAACTTAAAGATCAGCTCCAGATCAAAGCCTATGGAATAATGTTCAAGAAACAATTCAAGCCATCTACAGATGTTTTACGATTATTCCAAATAACTGATGCTGAACAGATCAAGGAGATAGAAAAGCCGTTGGTAGAGCATTCATATTCGGATTCTCACAAGGAGTTTATGGGAAAATGCAAAAAGCCTCTATGGCTAAATGAGGTGTTTTTGATTAAACTCCCCTTCAAGAAGAATGAAAGCATTAATCCAACAAAGGCAAGTCACTCCGGCATAAATCCGCATCATCTCCAAAACAAAAGGAATGCGAAGAGCTCTTGGAGTTTGGACTTATCGAGCCCTCTAATTCGCAATAGGCATGCGAAGCGTTCTATGTCAATAAACGGGGGGAGCAAACAAGAGGTAAACTCAGATTAGTCATAAACTATCAACCTCTTAACTATTTCCTCAAAGATGATAAATTCCCTACCCCAAATAAACCCACCCTTTTTTCACACTTAGCCAAAGCTAAAAACTTTTCCAAGTTTGACCGTAAATCGGGGTTTTGGCAATTGGGAATACAACCAGAAGATAGACCAAAAATAGGGTTTTGTATACCTGATCATCACTTTTAATGGAAGGTCATGCCCTTTGGGTTGAAAACGGCACCCTCATTGTTCCAAAAAGCCATGATAAAATTATTTCAACCCATCCGCCATACATCACTAGTCTACATTGATGACATCTTACTCTTTAGTGATACTATGGAAGAACACCTCACTTTGCTGCAACAATTCCATGACCTAGTGGAGAAAAATGGAATCATGCTCTCACAGAAAAAGATGATTCTTGCTAGAAAGGAAATTGATTTTCTGGGGATGCATTTTGTTCATGGAGCATATAGCCCAGGGCCACATATTTGTCAAGAACTGCTCAAATTCCCAGACACCAATTTTACAACGAAGCAGCTCCAACAGTTTTTAGGTGTGATTAATTATGTTAGAGATTTTATCCCTAATGTCTCTACATACATTTCTCCACTTACAAAAATGCTCAAGAAGAATGCCCAAGGTTGGGGGAAGGAACAGGATGAAGCAGTTCAGAGAATAAAAGAAATCTCAAAAGAGGTCAAAGCCCTCCTCATTCCATCAGACGGGAAAAAGGTATTGCAAACAGATGCCAGCAATGAATATTGGAGTGCGGTACTTTTTGAAAAAACAGATGGCCAACGGAAAATATGTGGATATGCCAGTGGAAAGTTCAAGGATGCTGAACAGCACTATCATTCCACATTCAAAGAAATTCTTGCCATAAAGAATGGGATTAAAAAGTTTAATTTCTTTTTAATTCACACAGAGTTTCTTATCGAGATGAATATGAAGGCTTTCCCGAAGATGATCCAGATAAATCCAAAGATTATCCCAAATCCGCAGATTCTTAGATGGGCACAATGGTCCTCCCCTTACAAATTCCAAGTAAAGCACCTCAAAGGGAAGGATAATATTCTAGCAGATTTCCAATCCAGGCCAGATGAGTTTACAAAGAGATTTCAAGCCAAGCTGCAGAAAAGGCTAACTAGCCAAATTTTCATGCTCGCAAGATCCCCAGGAGCTAGTTCGTCCAGAATAGCAGATCATCCGCCAGAATTCTTCAGCAAGTTTGTGGACCTGTTTGATCCATCCATCCTTACAGAAAGAAGTACTTTCTATGAGCTTCTAGTTTTCAGAAAATATGGAGGATCCATCCTTAAGCCATTCAGAGTCAATCCAGAATACCCATTCTGTCACATATTCATAGCAATGCAAAATGATTTTCCACAGAGTCGTTATGGTTTTTACGGTACTTATGTCACCAAAGATTATATTTTCATGGAATTCAAGTGCGACATGTTCCGATGTTTTGACAGGATTGAACCTGCTCTCAAAAAGTTTCTGCAATGGTTCAAACCACGAAGATATTGGGTTCAATGTTTCCAAGACTCCTATGTAGCAAAAGTGTTCATGTTACATCGACCGATAAATATTATTGATAGGAAGGTCTATGCTCAACCAGATATTTCGCTTTGGTGGGAATTTCCCGTCTCTATCTTGTCCTTAGACGATGAATACAGTGAAGCATAGAGAATTATTTTCTAGCAAAATAAGTGCATCCCAAAGAAAATATGGCCGAAAGAATGGGCTCGTTGGAATTACACTGATGATCATGCTTGATGTTGTTGACTTATGGACTGATTTTTCGAAGGAAGTTTCGGACGAATTTGTATATGTTTGTCATGTAGTATCTTGATTACGTTATCGTTGATGTTGTTAATGATGTTTGGGAGTTTTTTTGGAATTTGGAGGAAGTAGATAATATAGGAGAAATGTTGTTCGATTTTCATTGGCTCATTTATTAGTCTAGTTTGATCTTATGAGAGTTTCAATGGTTTGACCTTGGTATGAATTATCTTGAATGTAGAGTTACAAGTTCGGAAGGATAAGCGTTAAGTAGTTAAGGAACGACAAGGTATGTTAAGGTTGTTCCTTCTTTTATTGGCATGATTCCATATATGGTAAGAATGTAATGAACCTTATGACTAGAGATTTGTCAAAGTAAAGCTTTTCATATTGTTGCATAGTTTCCGAGTGTTATGTTATTCTTTTTGAGGGGCCATATCCCCTCCCTATGTCCTTGAGTTTATAGAGAGACAGGACAAACATGTTACAGTATCAGTATTTTTAAGCATATACTTGATATAGCATGATATATATATATATATATATATATTTTTTTTTCTTTAGCCTGGCCACTTGGTCAGTGAGACATTTTCTTTTGCCTGGCCTACGGGTTAGTGAGACAGATATGTCTGACCTACGAGTTAGTGAGATAGATATTCCTGGCCTATGGGTCAGTGAGACAGATATGCCTAGCCTACGGGTCAGTGAGACAGATTGCCTAATCGACGGGTCAGTGAGACAGATTGCCTGGCCGACGGGTCAGTGAGATAGATTGCCTGGCTACTTGGCCAGTGAGATTTTATAGTTGCCTGGACACTTGGTCAGTGAGACATATATTAGTAATATATTGCATTTCATATGAGACAGGTCAGTTGAGATATTATGGGAATTCTTTGGCCTCCAGATTGTATTGTTTTTAGTTCAGTTTCATTTATCATTTGCCTTACATACTCGGTACATTGTTTCGTACTGACGTCCCTTTTGCTTGGGGGCGCTGCATTCATGCTCGTAGGTTTAGGTAGCTAGATAGGTAATCCAACTCAGTAGGTCTTCCACTCAGCTGCAGACAATGCGCTCCACTCGGATCGGAGCTGCAGTCCCTTTTTGGCATGCTATTTTGACATGAAGATATGGATATGATAGGGCCTTGTCCTGTCCTTTCTACAGCTTATGTTCCATAGAGGTTTGTAGACAGTTTTATGTAGTTGGGATGTTATGTAGCCTTGTCGGCTCTCATTTTTGTGGTACAACATATGTAGCGGCCTAGTCGTCTTGCACTACTGTCCTCAGCACGTATGTATGTATATATCCGCTGCTTGTGAGTTCTTGATGCGGAATCGATTATGTTAATCCTACAGGAGATAGTATAGCTCAGTGATAAGTTATTTATGGGTCACCATGTTTCTCAGTAAGATTCAGGTATGGATTTAGGGGTGCTTGGTCAGTAGAGGTCGGGTACTCGTCACGACTCATCGGATTGGGTCGTGACATGCCAACACGTCAAAGACCTATATGGGTTGGTCCACATAGTGTTTATCCACAATCTAATTCATTTATTGTCTTCTACTACCATCTAACATTTAACCACCTACCCACATAATTAATTACATGATCTCAATTCACTTAAACATTGTTTACTTTTATCACACTTCATATACCCATTATCATGATCATGTGATATAAAACTAGTCCATAGCCTCACTTGCCACACATAAAATATTATTTCCAATCATCATCGTCACACTTGTCTGTCTTAAATCTTTTCGAGACTTCATCCTTTTATACACGGAGCCCTTGATTTGAATGCTTGAATATGACCAAATCCTCCGGGCTCGGGTAAAGTTGCTTATGTTGGAAGGTTCAATTTCCTAGTCCGAAAATATGGGGTATTATAGCTTGGACCGTATTTCATTCAAACAAATTTCGAACCTCGACGAAACTTATTTTCTTCTAGTTGTTTAACTTCTAATCCTTACGATAAATCTGTACCATCACTATAACCACCTATAAGCTTGGGGGATAACCTCGTTTCCCTTACTAATGTCATTTAACTCGCACGCTTTCCAAACATATGAAAGCACGGGATGTAACACTAAGGTAGGAAAGGGGCGAAATTGCTGGAAAGACTATAACGACCAAATAGGTAGAGTAGATATATATAAGAAAGATACTATTTTCTTGATGGGTAAGAATGAAGACTTAATGAGCTATTTATAGATGAATGATGATTGGGCAAGCGTGATGCAGGCATGATGCAGGAGTGACTCGTGTCACACATGCAAGCCACCTCATGCATGCGTGAAACATATAAAAAAAGCAATTTTAACACCTTTTATGTATGTGCGACATGTGTCAGCCATGCAAACTGTCACGACCCAACTCCGTAGGCCGCGACTCGTGCCCTAACTGGGCACTCATACGTACCCGGTCCTATACTAGCAAAATATTAGAAGTAAGCAGAAGATAATTTAACAAAGCCAAGTAGGCATGACGCACGAAGGCCGATCAAAGCCGTCACAAAATATATATATACAATCCCCAACGCACACAAACGCACGAACATATACGAACCCGCGCACATGTCTACGTACCTCTACGCACGAAAACATAAACATATGACGGGACGGGGCCCCGTCGTACCCCCGAAATTCGGATGTACGTACATATCGAAAAAAGGCCGTACCAAAATGTAAGCTCGAACAAGGGAGCGCCGTAGTGGCGATAGATGACCTAAGCGGGCGGATGCGCAAAGCGCGTGTACGTACTCCGTGGGTGAAACACAGCCCCCGAAGAAAGGGGGTCAGTACGGAAAATGTACTGAATATGTAAAGCAGAGACTGTAACAACAAAATTGAAAATCAGAACAGAATGTATGGAGAACGAACGAGATGCGTAAATAATCAGAAATCATAAATGATGCATGCAGAAAACATATGCCAAAGCCGGCCCTGACAGGGACTCGGCGGTCAGAGTGTGGTCGCCCCCGACGCTGGCGCCACAAGCATAACAGATCATAACATAACAAATGGCCATATCAGAACATAATCAACATAAGCGTACATGGCACATCATACACCGTAACCCATGCACGTATATACCGCCCTCACACCGGAGCATGGCGAACAATGCGCAGAATTACGCTCGAGAACATATCCCGGGCTCGGTCAGGTGGGAAACATTGAGGCATCCACGAATGGAGTAGTGAGAAACCAAATGCAATAAAAATAACATATATGTTTCCAGAGACTCAATGAGGCATATAGAATAACAAGTCAAATCGATGAAATCGGACGGAGACATAGCAAGTGAGTTCCGGATGTCATAATGAGTTACAGAAGCATAACTCTTCCTGAGATCGTTTCCAGGGTCCAGAACAATTCATAAGACTTAACGGAATATTCGAAACAATTTTCTAAAAATAGATAAAGAAGTAGTTAAAACATTTCCGTTAAAACCGCTCGAAAACAAATCATAGTCACAAAAGGGTAGAGTCGGAAATAGTGGGCCCACCTCGGGTCAACCGAGGGGGTGGACACAAATTATGTATAATAGGCTTTATGGAATCGCTTATGAAGGTTTTTAGGGTAATCGGATTTTTCTTGCACAAGTTCTAGGTGTTTAGACATTTTCCTAACTACTTACAACTTAACTAATTCAATTCTACTGAAAGAAAATGGGACAATTTCGAACGTGGGTTCCGAAGAGTAGAGTAGTCCCCGAGGTCCGAATTCAAGCCTAGTATACCTAGGACATGCCAAGAGAAGGGAAGCAGAGCTTTACATACCTTTTGCGCCTCTTACGCTCTCCAAAACTCACTTTCCGTTTCGCCAAAAATCTGCAAATGGTCACATTGACCAGTTACTATTCATGAGACTTACAATTTCCAAACTTAACCAATATTGTTCTATAAAAATTTGGGCAGCATCTCCCCTATACATATAGCATCCCCGAGATTCAACTCGGCTCAAAATGATCAACAACAACCAAACTAACAACATTAATCCACAACAAGAATCGCAATTGACACAAATAGTCTTCCTTTATCATAAAGTGACAACTTCCAACTAACTTTGCGTTTATTATTCAATAGCCATATTTCCATACTCATCTACTCACCAACATCATCCCAACATCATTTAGAAGCATTTCCTATAATTTTTCACATTATTCGCAAAATACATAAATTTTCCACCGAAGCCATAACTCGTCCAAAACTTCCATTTTTCAACAAACATATTCATAACGCATTATCCTTCCTTAAATTCATCAACAACCATCATAATTTGCAATCTAACAACTTCGTTTCTCATAATGTCACAAGATTCCACTAAACGACATAAGCTTCTACATTCTGTTTCAATACAAACTTACGTCATTTCTCTTCATTTACATGCAAGGATCACTACAACTCAACTAACGCACCAAATAACATTAATTCATTGCCATGTTCCAGACACTATACTACACGGCCAACTACTATATTCCAACTTCAACCCAATTTTATTTCAACCTCCTTTTCAATGTGAATTCCTCCATAAACACAACTAGAATTCAACATAATTTTTTAACTCACCATAATTATACAACACACATACACACACGGCCCTATGCACTCTTACACTACCATGCAAACTTCCATATTACCATATATTCTACTCATTTACATGCACCACAACACAAACTAACCTTCAAAACACAATTAAAGGAGATGAATTCTTACCTTGTTCTTCAAACTTCTTCACTCCACCAAGTTACTCAAACAACAAAACTAATGGGTTATCTTCCGAAATAATTGCACCACGTTGTAGAGGGACCTTGAATTGGTATAAATACCACAAGAGAATAATTCTAGAGGCAATATTTTTGGTAGTGAATTTTCTATGGCCAAACCCGAATTGGCTTCTTCTTTTTTTTTTTTTTGTTTGTTTCTCTTGCTTTGTTCTTTCTCCTTGCTTCTTGAAAATTCTAATAGATAAGAGCCCTTATAATATTAATTAGGCACATGGAAATTATTCACTAAAATTGGTGGGCTTGGGCCTACATGGCCGGCCACCCCCATGTGTGTTGGGCCTCATTTTTCTTTCATTATTCTTGGCCCAATGACTTATAGTCCATGTTTTGTAATTCCCGAAATAAATTTCCAAAATTCCAAAATTACCCTTAGGCCTCCTCCCATTTTTCCATAATCAAACTTCCATATCCGACATACACATCTTAAGCAAAATCCAAACATAACCTTATTCCTTAAAATCAAGGTTATTTCCAATTTTCCAAATACGCGAAAGTGCCGGATATAACACAAACTAACATCATGCATGTGCGCCACATGTCGGCCAAGTAATTTCCATGTCGTATATGCATGCCAAGTGTCCGCCATGTGTGGCACATGTCATGCAACGTGACACATATTGAATTGACCAGTCATGCTAACACGTGTTATATTTTTTAGCGACTTTATTGTACATGGACACCTCCGACCATAAGATACCACTTAATTAACCACTTTCCATCAAAGTGGGGAGTTACTTCATTGCCTAAAAAATTAATCCATAAGTTATAATCAATTTTCTTTAATTAATCCATTTGTTTATTAAACCCAACTTAATCACATGGAACATATTTCTTGAACATTAGATTAAATTTGAACTACATAGAAAGATTTATATTTTTTTTTCTTAAAGATGACGCACACAAATGGAGAAACGATACAAAACACTTGATGACATATCAGTGGCTATAAATAACATGACATTAAAGATAAAAAATAAGTTTTAGCGTGTTTTTGCATCTGAGCTGCCTATTTGTTATCTAAAGTTTTTGTCTGTTCAAAAGAAACGATTAGTTTTGTTCGATTCTTTTACATTAGCTATTAATCCGTATTAGTAATATTTTCACAAGAGTGTTTCACCAGGTGAAGCATTCTACTCTATGATGGTTCTGTTCGATATCATCGTTATTCTGGCTAAAGGTTAACCATGTTCAACAAAGGGAATGCAAAACCAAGTAGACTATGATGCATTTATTTCCTACAAACCCAATGAGGAGGACTATTTCAGGGGGGATTTTTCATCCGTTTTCGTTCTTGGGAATCCCATCTCTAGTCATAGTTTAAATTATATTTATAACGATTTAAGAAAGTACAAATTACATGATTAGGAATAACGTGCAAAACACATGTCGCGGAACAAGTTGTTTAAATAAAAATGAAACGATTTCGAAAATTGAAATTACAACATGTGATGAGTCCATTCAAGGAAACATTGTGTTTGGATTTTCACCATTATAGATTGCGAAACATAAACAATTTAATTGAAAACCCAACATGACATTAGGATCACGGAACGTAATGATTTTGACAAGTCATAATATAACATTACTTTAATCAAGAAAACATATCTGAATCCATAACGTTTTCTAGAGGTGTCTTTAGCGGAAGTGATTAAACTTTCAAACAAAAGCCACCTCGTGCATGGGTCAAACATATAAGAAATGCAATTTTAACACCTTTTATGCATGTGCAACATGTGTCAGCCATGCAAACTAACATCATGAATGTGCGCCACATGTTGACCATGAGATTTGCACGCCGTGCGTGCGTGCCAAGTCTCCACCATGTGTGGAACATGTCATGCAAGGTGACACATATCACATTAACCATTCAGGCTAACATGTGTTACATTTTTCAGCCTCTTTATTGTACATGGACACCTCCGACCGTAAAATGCCACTTAATTAGCCACTTTCCATCAAAGTGGGGAGTTACTTAATTGCCTTAAAAATTACTCCATAAATTATAATCAATATTATTTAATTAATCCATTTGTTTATTGAACCCAACTTAATCACATGGAACATATTTCTTACACAGATGATTAAGTTAGAACGACATAGAAAGATTTACATTGTTTTTTCTTAAAGATGAGACACACAAATGGAGAAACGATACAAAACACGTGATGACATATCTGTGGCTATAAATAACATGACATTAAATATAAAAAATACATTTTAGCGTGTTTTTGCATCTGTGCTGCCTATTTGTTGTCTAAAGTTTTTGTCTATTCACTAAACGATTATTTTTGTTCGATTCTTTTGCGTCAGCTATTAATTCGTATTAGTAATTTATTCATGAAAGTGTTTCACCAGGTGAAGCATTCTGCTCTATGGTGGTTCTGTTCTATATCATCATTATTCTGGCAAAAGGTGAACCATGTTCAATGTGGGATGGCAAAACCAAGCAGAATATGATGCATTTGCTTCCTGCAAACCCAATGAGGAGGACGACTTCAGTGGGGATTTGTCATCCATTTTCATTCTTGAGAATCCCGTCTCTAGTCAGAGTTTAAGTTATATTAATATTATTTTGAGCTAGTACAAATTACTAGACTAGGAATAATGTGCAAAACACGTTTCTAGGAACAAGTTCTTTAAATAAAAATGAAAGAATTTCGAATTGAAATTAGAACATGTGATGAGTCCATTCAAGGAAACATTGTGTTTGGATTTTCACCATTATAGATTGCGAAACACAAAAAAATTAATTGAAAACCCAACATGACATTAGGATCACAGAACGTAATGATTTTCACAAGTCATAATATAACATTACTTTAATCAAGAAAACATAACTGAATCCATAACGTTTTCTGGAAGTGTCTTTAGCGGAAGTGATTAAACTTTCAGACAAACATATTTCTCTCCATTCCAATGCACCTTTATCATGCTATTTGATGGAAATAACTGTGAATTGCAGTTCAGAGGAGACCAATTTCTTCAGTCAACTTTATACGCCTGTTACACATAGAGTAGATATATATAAATAGGATACTATTTTCTTGATGAGTAAGAATGAAGACTTAATGAGCTATTTATAGATGAAGGATGAATGGGCAAACATGATGAAGGAGTGACTCGTGTCACACATGGAAGCCACCTCATGCAAGCATGAAACATATAAGAAATGTAATATTAACACCTTTTATGCATGTACGACATGTGTCAGCCATGCAAACTAACATCATGCATGTGCGCCACATGTCGGCCATGCAATTTCCATGGCGGGCATGCGTGCCAAGTGTCCACCATGTGTGGAACATGTCATGCAATGGGACGCATATCACATTGACTATTCATGCAAACACGTGTTACGTTTTTCAGCCACTTTATCGTACATGCACACCTCTGATCGTAAAATGCCATTTAATTAGCCACTTTCCATCGAAGTGGGAATTACTCCATAAGTTATAATCAATTTTCTTTAATTAATCCTTTTTTTTATTAAACCCAACTTAATCACATGGAACAAATTTCTTACACATTAGATTAAATTTGAACGGCATAGAAAGGTTTACATTGTTTTTTCTCAAAGATGACATGCAAAAATGGAGAAACGATACAAAACACGTGATGATATATCTGTGGCTATAAATAACATGACATTAAATATAAAAATAATGTTTTAGTGTGTTTTTGCATCTTTGCTGCCTATTTCTTGTCTAACGTTTTTGTCTATTCGGTAAACGATTATTTTTGTTCAATTCTTTTACGTCAGCTAAATCCGTATTAGTAATTTTTTCACAAGAGTTTTTCACCAGGTAAAGCATTCTGCTCTATCATGGTTTTGTTATATATCATCTTTATTCTAGCTAAAGGTGAATGATGTTCAATGAAGGGACTGTAAAACCAAGTAGAATATGATGCATTTATTTCCTACAAACCCAATGAGGAGGACGATTTCAGTGGAGATTTTTCATCCATATTCGTTCTTGAGAGTCCTATCTCTAGTCAGAGTTTAAATTATATTAATATTGTTTTAAGATAGTACAAACTAGAAGACTAGGAATAACGTGCAAAATACATGTCGAGGAACAAGTTCTTTGAATAAAAATAAAAGAATTTTGAAAATTCAAATTAGAACATGTGATGAGTCCATTCAAGGAAACATTGTGTTTAGATTTTCACCATTATAGATTGCGAAAAATAAATAATTTAATTGAAAACCCAACATGACATTAGGATCGTGGAACGTCATGATTTTCACAAGACAAAATATAACATTACTTTAATCAAGAAAACATACCCGAATCCATAACGTTTTCTAGAAGTGTCTTTAGCGGAAGTGATTAAACTTTCAGACAAACAGATTTCTCTTCATTCCACTGCACGTTTATCACACTATTTGATGGAAATAACTGTGAATTGCAATTCAGAGGGGACCAATTTCTTAAGTCTACTTTATGCTCCTGTTACACATAGGGTAGATATATATAACTAAGGTACAATTTTCTTGATGAGTAAGAATGAAGACTTAATGAGCTATTTATAAATGAAGTGTCACGACCCATTTCACTAGGACGTGCGGGCACCTATCATTCCCACTGCGATAGGCGAACCCTTATCCCAATATAACTAATTTAAGTAAAGGCGGAAGAAATAAATATAGAATAAGTCTCAAATCATCCATATAAGATAAAGTGTGGAAATACTAAATACAACCCCATAGATCTGGTCTAATTCATACAAGAGTACTAACTAAATACTATAAGTCTGAAAGATGATAAAGTCTCTTAGTACAACTGTCTCAAAATAAGAGTAAGACAAGTAAGTAAAGGAAAGAACATCCGGGAAGCGGCCGTCATCGTGCTCACCCTGGAATGACTCTACAGCAGCCTCGCCAATCAACCACGAGGGAAAAGGGTGGAACCTGTAGCATCCCCTTTGGGAGGATACCACTTACGAAATAAAAGCTAATTTTACACTTACAACGTTTAGAAGAAATTTATGCCAAAAGATATTCACAAAAATATTTAATAATGGAAATAGGCCCATGCGAAAAAGGGTTGAAAGTGCGGCATTTTTTTTCCATTATACACTCTGAAAAATTTCTTAGATGAAATACAATATCAGAGTGTCAATTTAAAATGGTAACGCCCTCCTCAAATAGTCAACACATTTAAGAAACTTCGTTTTGAAATTATATTTTCCAATCAACACCACTACCGGTTCATAATATACACGAAACTCAAACTTGGGATTATCACAGAAAACTAGTATCTTTCTTTGTACATAATTACAAGGCAAAATATAAACCCAGTACATGTCATGACTTGGGTTAAAAGCACACCTTAAAACAGCAAAACAAGTTAACAAGTTTAAGTTACAAGCTTATGGACTTGTGGTCGAACAAGCCTCCAAAATTTCATACATATGTGTGACATATGGATCATGTACAAGTCCCAAAACTATACAAAACCTAAATGCATATGCAAAGGTGATCTTCACTAAAGCTCCCAAAAATTCTACTCCAAATGGCCATCTTCAAATGTCACACCCTAATTTCCGACAGGGTGTGATGGGCACCCGGCCCTTACTTAAGGCCGAGCGAACCCGCTGACTCACGTAATACTCATAACCATAATGGGCCCGCAAAACATGACATAAGTACCTAATAAAAAAAATTCAGAAAACAAACATGCCTTTCGTCTTATCAAATCAAATGGAACCTATACCGTACGGAATCTGTAATCGTAACAAATCTGTAACAATAAGCGTAATGATACATCGGCTTACATAGTCGCTTACAAAGCTCGACACTTCACACACGACACTCGTTCCGCAAAGTCTCTACCATAACTCCGCATACCGTACAAAAACACTCGACTCGGCAAAGACTCGAAGGAAATGGAGCTCGCCAATCCCGGAACATCTCCTCGCTAACATCATCTACTCATCCGTGGGTACCGCGCGGCATGAAACGCGACCCCCGAAGAAAGGAGGTCGATTTAAATATGTACCGAGTATGCAAAGCATGAAATACGTAAAAACGAAGTCATAACCGAAGTAAGGAGTACAGAAAGTGAGCACACTAGCCAGAATACCAAAATGCTTGTATCTGAAATACAAATCGTACATAAGCAGTACAGAAGACAAATATAACCATCAGAATGCCAAAATGCTTAGCTTTATTTTCAAAAAACATTTCTGTCTCACATATACGGAAAATAAAACATATCATATGAGCTGACATTAACCGATGTGGGGTTTGCCTAAACCAATGTGGGATTTGCCTCACTACTGGGTTTGCCCCACCATTGGGTTTGCCCCACCACCGGCTCCGATACCGACTGATCATATTCCAAAATACAAATATCATATCACATCATACTTCGTATCCCAAAGCAGAAGATATAGGAACCAAATCTGAGTCATAATCGAAACAGAAGTATAGAAAGTAAGTGTATATCCAAAATACCAAAATGTTTATTTTCAAAATACAAATCATGCATAGGGCTCAGAAAATATGGTCGCCCGCCTGTCAATGTCACACATACCGCGGTCAAAATATCTAGCGGCAATATCACACATACCGCGGTAAAAATATCCAGCGGCAATACCACACATACCGCGGTCAAAATAGCTAGCGGCAATATCACACATACCGCGGTCAAAATATCCAGCGACAATATCACACATACTGCGGTCAAAATATCCAGCAGCAATATCACATATACCGCGGTCAAAATATCCAGCGGCAATATCACACATACCGCGGTCAAAATATCCAGCGGCAATATCACACATACCGCGGTCAAAATATCTAGCGGCAATATCACACATACCGGTACCCGTCCCTAGAGCGGAGGGGCTCGGCGAACCGGACACATCATACCCCAGAATATCATATAGTGCGCACGATACAAAACCGGCTCGGGACTTGGCGAAAAATGTAACCACAGAACGCACGAGCAGAATCGTGAGTAACCAAATACAGTTTAAAACATTTTCAAGGACTCAATAGGTTAATCAAAATGAACCATCATTTGTAAGCCAAAATAGTAGTCAAATCAGATTTTCTTTCGAACATCACTCGGGAACATATCAAACCGAACTTCCGAAACCATAGTCACGTATCAAAATCATATGCATAAAAATTCTCATTTCAAACCCGACAGATAAATAAGTAATCATACTCGGGGGTCGGAATCATAGCCACATTAAGTTCTTTCAAAAAGCCGTTAGAACTGTACACAGGAAAGTCGCGGGACCCACGGACGAGCGTCAACCCAATCCGGGCCCGCCTATGAAAATTAAAGTCATTACTCGTCATGAAACCATTTATGATGATATCAAAGCGATCCGAGCCTTTTCTTGAAAGTTACGGTCGTTCGTAGTTTCGGAATCGTTTGGGAACAAAACTCTTTTGAAAACAAAACTTTTATACAACTTTTGAAATTTAGTCATACAAAAGACATAAGATCCTTTCGGAACAAACCGTATACATAGCATTTCAAATCCAATCATATCAAGGACATACGGATCATAGCTTGACCATATTAAGGATGCCAACATCACAAAACAAATATGAATCATAAACATGTTCAGATTTTACGAATAGAATTACCCCCAAGGCTCATAACGTATCATAGCTTAGCCATCTCTAAGACATGCCAAAATAAGGAAAGGTAAGCTTTACATACCTCGTTTGCTTCCTAAGCTAATCCAAACTCAATTTTCGGCTTCTCACAATCTACAACAATGTCATTAGACACCAAACATTAGCCATAAGCACTTAAGGATCCAATCCCAAGCCATCACTTTATTTACAGAAATTTGGGCAGCATTTCCCCTATAAATTCAACATCCCCGAGAATTCAACTCGGCCAAATTCTCAACAACAACACCAACAATCATATAAGCAACATCAATAACCAATTCAAAACGCATTCTAACATTAGTAACCTTTTCAACACAATTCAACAACATTCCATCCACATTCAATTTACTTCATACATTCAAGCCGACATCATTGCTCGCATATTCAAAACTAACCCAAGATCACTTAACAAAATTCAAAAACACTTCGGACAATTCACAACGCATTCAAATCAGCTCATCCACTATATAATGAAACCCGAAACCTCAAATTTCCATAAGAACAACAACAATACATTTTCTTCCTTCCAAATTCATAAACTACATTAATAATCACATTTTTCAATATCATTCATGTAAATATAAGAAACCATGTTATCAATATGCCAACTTCTACATTAGCTTACAAATGATCCCAACTTCAACTTGTATCATCCAATACCTTCATTTTCATCACATAATCCACAACACAACAACCAAATTACACTAAATAAAATTTGTTCATTCCTTACCCAACAACACAACCCATATTCAGCCACCCCAACCAACCCACAACTTTCATGATTTTCATCCATTTTCACACATTACGACAACACCCAAACATGTTAGATACAATTAATTTACCACTCCTACACAATACCTCATACACACGGCCACACACCACACATACACGGCTATAACAACAACACCACATTTTCATGAATTTCATTCATTTTCACACTCCACAACATACACAAACACCTATTAAACATGTAAAGATGATTAAATCTTACCTTCCACTTAACTTCTTCCTCGGCTAGAATTGACAAATTGCGACAACAAGCGGTTTTCTTGTTCCAACAACTACTCCACGTTGACGAGGACCTTCCACTTGATATGAAAGCTTGAAGAAAATAATTTTTCATGATCAACTTTATAGGGCTGGTTCGGCCAGCCCCTCTTGGCCGTTCTCTCCTCTCTTTTTTTTTCTTCATGTTTCTTGAACTTTCTCAAGTTTGCAAAAAGATGAATTGTGCCTAGCTTGGTCATCCCATGCCTATATATATACTTAGCCCCTTCAAATATAAGATGAACACATGTGCCATTCCATGGCTTAAAATTATTGGCCAACTTTAGGTGGGGCCCACGGCCACTTGGCCATTTTTGGCTACTTTATGAAATAATCTTCCAACTTTTATTCTCTAATTTTCCTTATTCCAATTTTTCCCTTAATACTCCATACCACTAAAAGATGAACATGCAACTTGCGCGTTAAAACAAAATCAACAAAATCGAAAATTAAAAGTCTTGTCCATAACTTGTCGCAACCAACTTAGAATATTCCAATGTACAAAGTACGGGGTATAACATCCTTTCGCCCTTTAGAATATTCGTCCTCGAATGTTCAACTAGTCGTATGGGGTTTTAAGGATCTCGATTTAAACTTTTCCTTCTTGAAATTCCCTTTTACTCGACTTGTAACATTCTAGGCACATTATCTCGTGTCGTCTCTTAATCTTTAACTCAACCCTTCCTTATTTGTTCCATAGCTTGTTTTTCCGTTTCATACTTGCCTTTGTATTTTTGCTGCATAGATCACATCATAACCTTGGCCACTTTCTCACTAGGCTTCACTTATTCTCATAACAACCCTTATTGTATTCACATTATATCTTATTCGTAACCACTCCCATAATATAACACTTCTTAACCCTTTACCCTTTTCTGATCAACTTCTTCCTCTGTACTCTTGTCTTAATCATACTATTACTTCTTTCTCGAGGTCGGCCATACTCGCAACTTACTCAAATCTTACCATTACGGTGGACACGGCCTTTCAAGTCGCATTACAAACCTACATCTCATTTTCTCTTTATTTCTGAGAAAATTTCGGCAGAGTTTCCTCTATATTCCTTACTATCTCAAAACTGTACACATGAAATACCAACAATGCCTCACAGGGACAAAATACATATATACATATCATATCATATCGCAGCCACACAGGGCTCCCAATATCATCAATAGTACACAATTGATAAACATACCTCGTATGCCCAACTCAAACGGCTTTGTTACACTTTCTTGTTTACTTTCCCCCTTTAATCTTCAACTTGTTTTTCAATTGCAACTTCAATATCTTTCCCAACATATATCTTTCATACCTTTGCTTACCTGTGTGCTTAGTAACTTCCAACATCATCAATCCCTTTCTTCTATCGCTGCCATTATTCTGCTGAAATCAAAGATTAGTGCCAGAAATCTCATTTCCTATGACTTGGCTCTATGGCACAATCTCAGATGTGAAAGAAGAGTAACCACCCTAGATGCCCTGTAGCCTCCTGTTTATAAATGTGGCGCACTTCACACCATAAACAGGACTCTACTGGACACGACTTTGCAGATAACCCCTAGGACGAACTGCTCTGATACCAATTTGTCACACCCTAATTTCCGACAGGGTGTGATAGGCACTCGGCCCTTACTTAAGGCCGAGCGAACTCGCTGACTCACGTAATACTCATAACCATACTGGGCTCGCAAAACATGACATAAGTACCTAATGAAAATTTTTCAGAAAACAAACATGCCTTTCGTCTTATCAAATCAAATGGAACCTATACCGTACGGAATCTGTAATCGTAACAAATCTGTAACAATAAGCGTAATGATACATCGACTTACATAGCCGCTTACAAAGCTGACACTTCATACATACGACACTGTCTGCAAAGTCTCTACCATAACTCCAGATACCGTACAAAAACACTCTGACTCGGCAGTACTCCAGAGGAAATGGAGCTCGCCAATCCAGCTGGAACATCTCCTGCTAACATCATCTACTCATCTGTGGGTACCTGCGCGGCATGAAACGCAGCCCCCGAAGAAAGGAGGTCAGTACGAAATATGTACTGAGTATGCAAAGCATGAAATACAGAAAACGAAGTCATAACCGAAGTAAGGAGTACAGAAAGTGAGCACACTAGCCAGAATACCAAAATGCTTGTATCTGAAATACAAATCGTACATAAGCAGTACAGAAGACAAATATAACCGTCAAAATGCCAAAATGCATAGCTTTCTTTTAAAAAAACATTTCTGTCTCACATATACGGAAAATAGAACATGTCATATGAGCTGACATTAACCGATATGGGGTTTGCCTAAACCAATGTGGGATTTGCCTCACTACTGGGTTTTCCCCACCATTGGGTTTGCCCCACCACCGGCTCCGATACTGACTGATCATATTCCAGAATACATATATCATATCACATCATACTTCGTATCCCAAAGCAGAAGATACAGTAACCAAATCTGAGTCATAATCGAAACAAAAGTACAGAAAGTAAGTGTCTATCCAAAATACCAAAATGTTTATTTTCAAAATACAAATCATGCATAGGGCTCAGAAAATTTGGTCGCCCGCCCATCAATGTGACACATACCGCGGTCAAAATATCTAGCGGCAATATCACACAAACCGCGATCAAAATATCCAGCGGCAATATCACACATACCGCGGTCAAAATATCCAGCGGCAATATCACACATACCGCGGTCAAAATATCCGAGAGCAATATCACACATACCGCGGTCAAAATATCCGGCGCAATATCACACATACCGCGGTCAAAATATCCAAATGGCAATATCACACATACCGCGATCAAAATATCCAGCAGCAATATCACACATACCGCGGTCAAAATATCCAGCGGCAATATCACACATATCGGTACCCGGCCCTAGAGCGGAGGGGCTCGGCGAACCGGACACATCATACCCCAGAATATCATATAGTGCGCACGATACATAACCGGCTCGGGACTTGGCGAAAAATGTAACCACAGAACGCACGAGCAGAATCGTGAGTAACCAAATACAGTTTAAAACATTTTCAAGGACTCAATAGGTTAATCAAAACGAACCATTATTTGTAAGCCAAAATAGTAGTCAAATCAGATTTTCTTTCGAACATCACTCGGGAACATATCAAACCGAACTTCTGAAACCATAGTCACGTATCAAAATCATATGCATAAAAATCCTCATTTCAAACCCGACAGATAAATAAGTAATCATACTCGGGGGTCGGAATCATAGCCACATTAAGTTCTCTCAAAAAGCCGTTAGAACTGTACACAGGAAAGTCGCGGGACCCACGGACGAGCGTCAATCCAATCCGGGCCTGCTTATGAAAATTAAAGTCATTACTCGTCATGAAACCATTTGTGATGATATCAAAGCGATCCGAGCCTTTTCTTGAAAGTTACGGTCGTTCGTAGTTTCGGAATCGTTTGGGAACAAAACTCTTTTGAAAACAAAACTTTTATGCAACTTCTGAAATTTAGTCATACAAAAGACATAAGATCCTTTCTAACAAACCATATACATAGCATTTCAAATCCAATCATATCAAGGACATACGGATCATAGCTTGACCATATTAAGGATGCCAACATCACAAAGCAAATATGAATCATAAACATGTTCGGATTTTACGAATAGAATTACCCCCAAGGCTCATAACGTATCATAGCTTAGCCATCTCTAAGACATGCCAAAAGAAGGAAAGGTAAGCTTTACATACCTCGTTTGCTTCCTAAGCTAATCCAAACTCAAGTTTCGGCTTCTCACAATCTGCAACAATGTCATTAGACACCAAACATTAGCCATAAGCACTTAAGGATCCAATCCCAAGCCATCACTTTATTTACGTAAATTTGGGCAAGATTTCCCCTATAAATTCAACATCCCCGAGAATTCAACTCGGCCAAATTCTCAACAACAACACCAACAATCATATTAGCAACATCAATAACTAATTCAAAACGCATTCTAACATTAGTAACCTTTTCAACACAATTCAACAACATTCGATCCACATTCAATTTACTTCATACATTCAAGCCGACATCATTGCTCGCATATTCAAAACTAACCCAAGATCACTTAACAAAATTCAAGAACACTTCGGACAATTCACAACGCATTCAAATCAGCCCATCCACTATATAATGAAACCCGAAACCTCAAATTTCCATAAGAACAACAACAATACATTTTCTTCCTTCCAAATTCATAAACTACATTAATAATCACATTTTTCAATATCATTCATGTAAATATAAGAAACCATGTTATCAATATGCCAACTTCTACATTAGCTTACAAATGATCCCAACTTCAACTTGTATCATCCAATACCTTCATTTTCATCACATAATCCACAACACAACAACCAAATTACACTAAATAAAATTTGTTCATTCCTTACCCAACAACACAACCCATATTCGGCCACCCCAACCAACCCACAACTTTCATGATTTTCATCCATTTTCACACATTACGACAACACCCAAACATGTTCGATACAATTAATTTACCACTCCTACACAATACCTCATACACACGGCCACACACCACACATACACGACTATAACAACAACACCACATTTTCATGAATTTCATTCGTTTTCACACTCCACAACATACACAAACACCTATTAAACATGTAAAGATGATTAAATCTTACCTTTCACTTAACTTCTTCCTCGGCTAGAATTGACAAATTGCGACAACAAGCGGTTTTCTTGTTCCAACAACTACTCCACGTTGACGAGGACCTTCCACTTGATATGAAAGCTTGAAGAAAATAATTTTTCATGATCAACATTATAGGGCTGGTTCGGCCAGCCCCTCTTGGCCGTTCTCTCCTCTCTTTTTTTTTCTTCATGTTTCTTGAACTTTCTCAAGTTTGCAAAAAGATGAATTGTGCCTAGCTTGGTCATCCCATGCCTATATATACTTAACCCCTTCAAATATAAGATGAACACATGTGCCATTCCATGGCTTAAAATTATTGGCCAACTTTAGGTTGGGCCCACGGCCACTTGGCCATTTTTGGCTACTTTATGAAATAATCTTCCAACTTTTATTCTCTAATTTTTCTTATTCCAATTTTGCCCTTAATACTCCATACCACTAAAAGATGAACATGCAACTTGCGCGTTAAAACAAAATCAACAAAATCGAAAATTAAAAGTCTTTTCCATAACTTGTCGCAACCAACTTAGAATATTCCAACGTACAAAGTACGGGGTATAACATCAAATCTCCTCCCGCACATTACCTACGATAGAAAACAACTATCACTAAGCATAAAGCTTAGCGGCGTATAAACTTTGGGCTTGGAGCCATTAGATTCTCCAATTCCCTTATCCATCATAGGTAGCTCAATAAGATAATAATAAATCAAGTAAACAAGTATATCAAGTATCAAATATCAAAACCTTGAAGAGTTTCCAAATGTCGAAATCAGTATTCGAAGGCTCAAGTGTCAAGAAAGCTTATGAATCGATTCAAGAGAGTTTTTCAAATAACCAATTTTGCCCAATATGTACGTCATGCCATCAGACCAAGCACAATCAATACCAAGATAGACCGAAGTCCTAAATCAAGAAGGGTCATCACCCAATAATCAACAGAATCAAGAGCCATGTTGAAAGTGGCTTTCCACTCATACTCGAAAATGGACAAAAGTCCATCATCAAGACGAAATATAACTTCAAAGTCAAGACGGGCAAGATCCGAATCAAGAGGCATGCTTTGATATCAGTGACAAAGTTACCTCAACAAGAAGGACAAAGTCCCAACAAGAATGCAAAATAAGCAAGCAATTCGTACAATTGGGCGATTTAGCGAATATTTTGGAATACTTGAGATAATAACCATACAATGATATAAAATGAAGAGAAAGGAAACAGCACATCAAGATACTTCAAAAATTTCAGAAAATGAAGATATTCCAAGTTCAAGTTTATACACAAACCTTGGTGTTTTACCACACAACAAGTTCTACCACAACTCGAGGAGTTCAAATCGTCTACGCCATAGACCAACCAAAGTCCACTTCGTCAAACAATTCCTCTTAGCTTGTACAAGAGCATATATACCTTAAATACACAATCAAATATCTATTTAAGTGCAATGGTTTCAGCACGTCAAAACTAAACATGAAATCAGTGTAAATCACCCTAAACCATCAAAATAGAAATTTTGGACAGTACTACTGTCTTGTATTGTGGCCCAGTTTCAAAGGGATAAAGGGCAAAAATTGACTTTGTGGTCTTAATGAAAGTTGCAGATATATGTCTTGGGGCTTCAAAGAAATTCAAATCACTCCTATAGCAGTTTTGTACAAAAATATATGCTCAAAATACTAACAGTAATAGATATAGGGTTTGCAAAATAGAAATCTGGGCAGCACCTGCCCTGTACTTCATCACCCCTTTTCGAGTAAATAAAAGCAAAATAGAGTTTTGGAGCCTAAAAATAAGTTGTAGGGATATGAAATAGCTTTCTAGAACATCTTGGATCACTTAAAACTAAACGTTATATAAGGAATTATGCTAAAAACACTAATAGCTGTCCAGTTCAAAAACGGGTTCTGAACTTACCTCAATCGTGTGGAGTTGTTTGTGGCTCAACCAAAACAAGTCTTGATGATTAATTTAGTAGGAGAATTTGATGACTGGAGAGGGGTTTTGGGGTTTTATTTTCTTGGAGAAAATGAAATTGGAGGTGGTGGAGAGGATAAGTGCCCCAAAAAGGTATTATATACTCCCTAGAATAAGGATGAAAGAAAAATAATAAAATTAAAAAAAAGTGGTACGCCGACTTTTATATATCTATTGTATTTCATAAAAACATTATCAAGAGGATGATAAGTGGTGAACATAACAACATCACGAAACCCCCTTGTAAATATTAGCACAATCTAAAGTAAGAAATTTTCATATATCGTCAAATTCACGTAGGGAGTGCGATGTAAATATATCCTTACTATAAAGATATGATCAATCAAAAATTCAAGTATTGGTTTAAAAACTTTTGGGGTGTTCCAACTCTCTCCCCCTTAAGAAATTTTATCCTGAAATTTACCTTATGTTAATCTCAAAACAAATGGGGATATCGAATTCGCATATCCTTTTCTCGCTCCTAGGTAGCCTCTTTGCTAGATTGATTTCTCCAAAGGACTTTTACGAATAGGATTTTCTTGTTTCTAAGCTCTTTTGTCTCATGCGCCAAGATTTGGATAGGTTCCTCTTCATATGTCAAGTCAGGACTGACCTCAATGGATTTAACCGGAAGAATATGAGATGGATCTGAGCGATATCTTCTAAGCATAGAAACATGGAAGACATTGTGGATCTTATCTAACTCTAGTGGAAGAGCTAGTTTATATGCAACTGGGCCAACTCTCTTAAGTACTTCGTATGGTCCAATAAATCAAGGATTAATTATTCTTTTTTGGCCAAATATCATAATCTTGTTCCATGGAGAAACCTTTAAAAACACCTTGTCTCCCACTTGATGCTCAATTTCACGCCTCTTAAGATCAGCATAAGACTTTTGTCTATCTGAAGCAAGTTTTAGACGATCCTTGATGATTTTTACTTTATCTTTAGTTTGTTGCTGTAACGACCTGTTTTGTTGTTACCGTGATTTTTTTATTTTCGCCCTCCTGAACTCGTTCCACAGTTTCCTTAGAACTATTTTCACCCGAAGAGATAGTTGGCATGACTTCCTAGGCATCGCTGTGGGCTTTAGAATGTTGTCTAGCAATATTTGGCTTTAAGCGAAAACTGTTTGACCGGCAGTTGACTTTTGGGTAAATGGACTTTTTCCAAAAATACGTCAATTTCGAGAGGTTCGGATGATCATTTGTGATTGATTGGTGGGTTTGGTTCGATTCCTAATGCACTTAGTTGCATTTTGGGACTTGGGTTGGAAATTTGATATTTAGGCCGTTAGGAGTTGATTTGGTCAAGGAAGCCTCCGCTGGAAATTCTGAGGCCACGAGTACGTTCGTAGCGCATTTTTATGTATATCTGCATATTTGGTTTGTGTTTGGGAGGTTCCGGGATTGTTCCGGGTGTCGTTTTAAAGTTTGGAAGACACCAAATTTTTTTTGGGTGTCTGGTGTGACCGCCGCAGCGGCAAGGATGACTGCTGCAGTGGTATGGTCGACCGCTATAGCAGCCGAAGGGCAGTTTTCTGATTTAAAAGCCTCCAAAAATCCTTATTTCCTCCCATAACTTCTATTATATTTTCTTACCACCTTGGAGGTGACTTGAGGGGTTTATGGTCAGAATTCTCTTGGAAGTAAGTTCCCTAATCCTACTCTCTTCCATTCTCTTTTCCAAGTAAGAATCCATGCTAGAAATTCCTAGAATCAAAGAGGGTTTTTATGGGTTTTCTTCCTAATGAGTTCTTGGCTTTAAAATCTTGTATTATTTGTTGGGTTAGCTTCATTATGCATGAATTTGATGATTATAAACTATATAAGCATGTTTCTTTCATTTTTAGAGGTAAAATTGTGGGATTAAAGTTAGGGTTCTTAGACCCAAATTTGGGGATTTTCTTAATAATGATGATTTTGAGAATTAATTGAGTATTCCTATGATTAAAGTAATGGGTTTTGAGCTTTTAGTATTGAATTTGGTAATGTGATCATAAAATTTCCATTTTGCCCTTGGGGCTCATTTTTCCTAAATTAAGGGTTGGTATTTGACCCGAATAGAAAGTAGCCAATATGGATATCATTATTCATGGTTTCTTACATAGAATTCATATGTGATAGAGTTTGATTATTTAGAGATGCTTCGAAAGAAAAGGCAACTTGTGGGTTCGTGGCACCTGTTCGGCTGCCAGGTAGGTTATGGCTTCCCCTTTCGGTAGACTCCGGTTAGTTTCTCATATTCGTGTATTAGAAGGAATGGATAATGCATGTTTGGGAATTGGAGATTTGGGATGGAATCCTAGGATGGTATTGATGTGTGATTGTGTGTTCGGGATTGTGGCCTGTAGATTATGAAGGATGTATGATGTGGCTTCCTTCAAAATCAGTGTATTGTATGTGACTGGGAGTAGCGGACGGAACTTATTTTTTTGTGCCTAATGATGAGAATTTCCCGTAACATGTGATTACTTTTTTTATGCCATTAAAAGTGAATCTAGTGGTTAAATAGGAGGATAGATTGTACCAATGATTGTGATTGAGTCCAAAATGAGTTGTGACGAGGGATTTTGAGTGTAGGGTGAGATTCGTGTTCCTAATTTAAGGAAGTGGCAAAAATGTATATCGATTGGTTTACCTGTTGCGTGTGGAACTTGCCACCCTGTTGTGCTGTGTTTGACTGTTCTATTGTGTTGGCTTGATGCCATGTGTAGTTGGTAGATATCGAATTCTATTTTGTCATCCGGATTAGGAAAGATTTGACATACCCACTGTTGGTGTTGGGGTATGATATATTGTTGGGCATACCCACTGTTGGTATTGTGATATAGATACATTGTTGGCATACCCGCCGTTGGTATTGTGATATTGATATATTGTTGGCATACCCACTGTTGGTATTGTGATATGATAAGTTATCGGCATACCCGTTGCCGGTGCTTGTGATATTGATATATTGTTGGCCTACCGTTATTGGTATTGTGATATGGTACATTGTTGGCGTACCCTATTGTTGGTACTTGTGATGTTGAACTTGATTGTTGATGATTGACACATGCATTGCACGCATTCTCTCATATTTATGATGCATGACCGATACCCGGTGATGATCCGGTATCGTTGATTGAGCGAAACTGATATTTGCTAAAGTCTTTTACTTGAGTGATTGTGAAAAGGCCGATGTCTGAAGATCCAGTCCGAAATCGTTGATTATATGAAACTGGTGTTTGGCAAACTCTTTTAGTTGAGTGATTGTGAGAAGGCCGATGTCCGAGATTCAATTTCGAAATCGTTGACATATGCATTGCATGCATTCTCTCATATTCATAATGCATGGCCGATACCCGGTGATGATTCGGTATCGTTGATTGAGCAAAACTAATATTTTGATAAACTCTTTACTTGAGTGACTGTGAGGTGGCCGATGTCGGATGCGCTATTCCGGCACCGTTATTGCATGGTCGATTCAGATGTTATCCTGGAATCATAGTTAGTGCATGGGCTCCGCGGGTCCCCCAGAGTGGTGCCGGTAAGAATCCCCCTGTGAGCAATTAGCCAGGGTCTCTTCTGTCTATTGGGGAAAGATCCGAGACGGGTGACATATAAACTTCGCAAGTCACACTGGATTGTGCTACCGAGATCTCGATATTTTCATCCGGAGTACATGTGTACACCTCATTTGTATGGCATGGTATTGCATTCATACATCTTGCATTGCATTGCATTAATACATCTTGCATTGCATTATGGCTTGTTTGAGATGATTTGGTGTTTACTTGTAATGAATGGATTCGGATTGATTTATTCAGACTTGGCACATTTGGGAATAGATGCTTTACTTAGGCAATGACATATACTTGGATCTGGATTTATTGATCGAACTTGTTGAGGTATCCCACAGACCGTCTGTAAGATTAGTTATATGTTTGGTCTCTATGTGATGTAGGATAGCGGGTGTCTTAATGATGAGTTGACTACTAGACTGAAATGATCGATTTAATGATATGTGAGTTCTGATATCGTTGTGAGCTTGACTGGTGAATTATTAGAGTGAATTTAATGCTTAAAGGTATTGATATATAGTGTGTGGTAGATAGACGTATGACTTGATTGTGTTGTTATCCTATTTTCTGTGAATTCTTTTACTGATATGTGTTACTAACCATTGTTGGCCTATGATACTTACTCTGTACATGTGGTTTGTACTGATATTAAACTTGTTACACCCTTTTTGGGGTGTAGATTATGTCAGGTGATTGATCGAAGCATATGTGGCAATACGCAATGCCTATCAGGAAGGCCTCCTCCCATTTCATTCTGGGACGGAGGTTGAGTTTTAGAATGTAGTGGTAATCTGAAGTCATTAACCGCTCTTGTACTAGTGTAGACCAGGTCATGAGAAGATTGATTGAGTCTGTAATCATGTATTTGTTCTAATCATATGAACACTTGAGTTTATTACATAAATATTATGATATTCCGCTTTTATTTCTAAATATCTATTGGTTCAAATGAATCATCCTTATTTAATTGATATGTAATCAATGAGCGGGTTCGCCAACTGAGGTGAAAAAGGTAGGCGCCCGCGCGACCCCGAATTGGGTCGTGACAAGTTGGTATTAGAGCTTAGGTTACCGGTCTACTAGGTACAAGAGCAATGTGTAGCAAAGATCTCCTGGAATGGTACGGAGACGTCTGTACCCATCCGGGAGAGGCTATGAGGCATCTCAGGAAAAACTCCCTTCATTCTTTCTATTCGTGCTACTTAGATCAAATTGGTATCTCGGCTGGTCCAATTGGTATCAATGCGATTCCAATTGGTCCTTGTTTCTGTTATATCCCATGTTTTAGCATATTCGAAAAATTTGGAAACAACCTTGGTTTGTAAGGAATAAGGTCATGTTTGGATTTTTCTTAATATGTGCATGCCGGTTATGGAAGTATGGGTGTGGAGATATCGAGCAAGACTAAGGGCAAAATGGGAAGTTGGAAATTGTTGCATGAATTACAAGAAATGGGCATGGAATAATTGGGCTTGGAATTAAAAAAAAAAAAAAAAAGGAGAAAGAAGCCCAACCGGCCATACCTTGGCCCAAATCCATAAAAATTTGTCATGTGACTAACATGTGGTGATCAATTATATAAGAGGGCTTATTCATCTAGAGAATTCAAGAAATCAACAAAAAAAAAAAAAAGGAAAGTGAGAACAAAGGCCATTCGGCCGAGTGGTATTAGAAAAAAAAAAATTGCAAGTTCATCAACTTTGATCCATAAATCTCTTTCTTCTTGAATTCTTACTAAGTTCAAGGCGCTCTTCGACGTGATACAAGTAGTTAAGCCAAAGAACGACGTTTGCGGCGAGTTGGAATTTGAAGAATAAGGTATGAATTCTATTCTTTTATGTTAGGAAATGAGTATGCATGTTAGAATGATTAGAATTGGATGAGAATTAAGGGAGTGTGGTGTGTGTGTGCATGGCCGTGTGTATGTGTGAATTGGTACATGGCCGTGAGCCATGGTGTTGAGAAAAGGCAAGGATGTCATGTTTTCTTTTATTTTAAGGAAGATTTATGAATGTTAGAATAAGTGGAATTGCATGAAAATTATGGAATTGTGATTGTGTGTGTGTAAGCCGTGTGTGTGTGTGTGTTTGTGTTAAAGCCGTGGGGTGTAGTGGAGTGGAGGAAAATGGTTGAACTTGTTTAGTATGTTAATTATGTTGTTATGGCCTTATGAAGTAAATGAAAGGTTAATGGTATTTGTTGTCATGGAAAAATGTTGTGAGATTGTAAGGTGAATATATGTAATGTTGTAGTGGTTTATGTAATTAGAAGAATGAAGTTGTTAGAATGCAAACCATGATTGTTGTGAATGAATTTGGAAGGAAACAATGCTAGTCATTAATGTTATGGCAATTGTAGAAGTTTAGGATGAATTATGATTTGATGGAAATTTTGTATAATTTGTGAAATAATGCGAAATGCTTCCGAATGGTATTGTAATGATCTTGATTAGTAATGAACGAGAGCATGTTGGTATTGATTTGGAAGTGTGAAGTCAGAATGAGAATTATGGCATTATGTTGGAAAGTAGACTAATTGCGTTATATTGTGATTTGTGGCGATTGTTATTGTTGTTGGTGTTGTTGTTGGGTTGTTGTTGATTGTTTTGAGCCGAGGTAAATTCTCGGGGTGTCACATTTATAGGGGAGGTGCCGCCGAAATTTCGGTAGGCAAGTATAAACCCAAGATTGAAATGTTAACTCTCATGAATAGTAACTGGTATAGGTGACCATTTGCAGATTTTTAACGAAACGGGAATTGAAATTGGACGAGCGTAAGGCGAAACCAAGGTATGTAAAGTCTTGCCTTTCCTTCTTTGGCATGTTCTGAGTGTAACAGGCTAGAAAGTGAGCCTTGATCGCACTTCTGCTTCTCATACTCCGAGATTGAAAATAACCCAAAACCCTTTAGTAAGATTGAATTATTCCTTTACCTTTTGTCGACAAAACGAACTATATGTATGTAATTTCCATAAATGGAGTTGGAACATCTTACAATGATTATGGATGACCCCCTAAGGTTATTATCTATCATTTATGTATATTCCCGTGATCGGGTCCGAGGAGGGCCCACAAAACTCTGACACTCCTTGTATGGCTCAAATTGATTTATCTCTGTTCGTTCTTCATAGGTAACTCCTAGTTATGTTTCCGTCCGCTAATTAATAAGTATTATGACTATCTTTCTGAATCTTGACATTATTCTGACATCTGAAACGGTTTTGGACACTCTGTTCTGAAATAATCTAACTACTCTGATTTGACCTACCGTCTGGACTATTTCAGTTTTGTTGAGTCTGAATATTGGTATGTATGCATATGGTTTCTCATTAATCTGTTCGTGGATGTCTCAATGCTTCTTTCACTGCGCCGGGCCAGGTTCTGTGATTCGTGCACTTCCACTGCATTGTTCACCGCGTCCCTCGGATGTGCGGGCCGGGATCTGTTTATATCTGATTATGATTTGATTATGTGATATTATGGGGATGGCGGCCAGGATGGCATTTGATCTGATCTGTCTGTCCACCGCGTCCCGTACGACGAGGGCCGGGTTCTGTTACCGCGTCCCTTATTAAAGGGCCGGGATCTGATATATGATATGTATGTCTGAATATGCTTATGACTCTGCATGCATGATTTGAGATTCTGATTTGGATAAAGATCCCGTCGTCACATTTCGCACGTCCGTTTCGACTCGACTCTCGTCCGTCATACTTCCGAGTTCGATCCCGTCCGAGAGTCTGTCTGTCACTCCTCTGTACTTCGGACTCTGCTTATGATTTATGATCACACTCTGTGCCTCTGATTTGCATTGTGCTTCCGTCAGCTACATTCTGTACCTCTGGTCCGTATTGAACCTCCGTCCGCTACATTCCCTAAATCTGACATATTATGATTCTGTCTGCACACTCTGTAAGTCTGGCTCCGCTACGAACCCGATTCTGTCTGTTATGATTTTGCATATTTGACCCTGATTATTATGACTATGTACGTTATATTTCCGCTTTACATACTCGGTACACCTTCGTACTGACCCCCTGTTCTTCGGGGGCTGCGCTACATGCCCGCAGGTACAGACGCGCCGCATGATACGCGCGCCGCTTAGGACATCGGTTTGTGTCCGGAGAGCTCCCTTTGATCCGGAGCCGATATTTTGGTATATATATTTGTTGTTTGTCTGTTTGTTCTGTATATATGATCATTTGGGTACGGCAGGGCCCTGTCCCGTCTTCTGATTTCGTTCCGTATGTTAGAGGCCTGTAGACATGTTTGTGGGTTGTGGGTTATCACGGTTCTGGTAAGTGAGTACGAGTCTGCGATCTGAGTAATTCTGCTTACTATGATAGCCCTAACGGCTTCTGTATAGGTTTAAGCATGTATATATGTGTATGTATGTTCGTGCGATGCGTTTTATATCGGTATGAATTTATGTATGTCTAAACAGAATTTAGCCATTTGGTATGTCAGATCTGTTAGGTAGGTACGTATGGGTGTCCAGTTAGGACACCAGTCGCGGCCTACGGGGTTGGGTCGTGACAGTTTCATCCTCCCTCAAATGATGAACATTCGTTCTCATGCATTTGATCTCATACATTATGTGGTGGTATGGTATGAGAGGTGTCATCTCGGTTAAGATGCATGGCCTAGTTCAGTTCTAGCTTGGGAAGAAGGTTTCGACTTCGAAAGGGTTGTGATAGTATGCGTGGCACAGGTGAACTTATGGAAGACAATGATTTCGCAATGGCTAAGTTTTAGTTATTGGTATGCGAGGAAGTGAGAGAGTTCGCTACGGATTACCAGATTCAACGGGTATAGTGATTGCGTGTGGTAGATAAGAGGAGTTGAGTGTAAGTACTAACATGACGATATTGTGAGGGAGCATGGAGAATCCAAATTCTTAAGGGGATTGGCATTGGTACTTGTTGTGTACATAAAATTGAGTCGTGATAAAGAGGATTTGGATAGAAAATTCTTGAGCACTAAGAAGGAAATAATTGGTATCTGGCATGCTTATGAGAAAGTGTTTGTGACTGTTACGAGAGTGAGATTCTAGTAACTAAGCAGCTGTTAAGATTTATGTACGATATCGGATTGAGGCCGAGAGCGTTTGTGCTTGTTGTGTGGCTTCGGTGAGTTTTGTTATTTATCGGTGTTGTTATTCGGTTGAAGTTGATGGTATAGTCGCTTGAATGGTTAGGTGTGCTTAGGTTCGACAATAGAGACGTGCTAATTTAGTGAGTCAGAGATGAGTCTTAAACCTATTCGAGTTATATGGATCATTTTGAAATTCAAAATAAGGGGTGGAATAAGGGAACCTTGGTAGAGGAAAGTGGGTCATTGTAAACAAAGTATGTGCTTCGTTGGATTTAGAGTTTAATTAGTTTAGACTCTGATACGTTGAAAGGTAACTCTAATGTGCAAGTGTGTAGGGTGATTCTATCTTCAAGGTTAGTTAGGTAGTGTGGAAGACATATGATTTGCGGTAATTGATTTAGTGGCTTCGAGAATTGGTTAGTATTAGTCGAGAGTGGCAAGAATTAGGTGCGTCCTTGGGAGTACTGGAATTTATTTTAATGGTGGTATTGCAGTCTAGCATGGAATGTACGCGCTTGTGATTGTTGTATGATTTGAGAAAGTAAGATTACAAAATGGGTAAGTAATAAGAAGTTGTGACCAGTGGTACGAGTGAGAAGTGAGATTTCAGATAACCTACATGTTGGATCTACCAGAAATGGCTTGTGTGGTACCCCTTTGGATAATTTCACAGTACTTTGCAGTGAATGAGTTAATGTGTGTATTAGAGAAAGGATTTGTAGAAATTCTTAGTATGTTATAGCTATCAGTGTTTCCGAGATGGGATCGTGTTGTGCTTGGTGTTCCATGTTATGAACAACATTGATAGAATGACTTCGGATATTATGGGACCGAAGTGATTAAGCTTGTTAGCACAAGGAATTATGAGATTTTGATGCTTTCAAAAGTATTATGGGTTATTGAGGTTTTACAACGGAGAGTTTAATAGCCAAAAGATTGATTTATGAGTACATATGTCCTGAGTGTCAGAAAATTCGGGTTGTACCAGGTATTCATATTGGATACTGTTAAGGAATTTGAGGTTGCATTCACAAGATTTAGTTATCCGGTACCACTAGAACGATTTGGATAAGTTTCAGCTTTTAGAGCCTAGAGCGGTAACTCATGGTTTGCTATGCAAAGAAGAATGTGATGAGTTTCGGATCTTGGAATCAGTTTGTATAGTTGCTGATATATTCTGAAATGGTGCGTTTATTGTGGGTCATTATGGTTTGAATGAAAATGGTTAGACCGAGTTTGTAATTCCAAGGGAACCTATGGTTCCAAGTAAATCAGTTTAATGGATGTGGTAAGAAACGCCTGATTTCTTTGAGGTTTGTTAGTTGTAGTCCTTGTGGTATCTCACTAGAGTCAGCCCAGCGGTTAGTACAATGGGTTGTAATGATAATGGTTGTGCTTCGGAAATATTTAAGGATTGTGATAAGGCTCCGTTCTGATAATTGGATGTTGGCAGATTTTGCCCTATGCAGTGCTCGATGGTAAGTTCCTAGATAAGTGATTTGAAGAGTTAAGGAGACTTAGACTGACTTAGTTGGCTACGAGAAAAATAAGTTTCGATGAAATAGCTTAGAGTTTTCGGGAAGAATTAGGATCCTCTTTTGGGAAGAGTAAGTCATGGTTTCGGTTTGTATTGTGCAGTTCTAAGAATTGTGAGTGAAGGAACCATTTGAAAAGAAAAAAAAAAGGTGAATCCAAAGGATTAGCTAGCTCAGAATATCTTATCAATTCATAGTACTTTATGATTTAGTTATGACTAAGGGTTCGTGCCATTTGATTTATGTATAAGAGATCCGTGTTTGTTTTAGAGGTATGATAATTGGGTCTTTCGGCTAAGTGCGAACGAGTTGCGATTTGTGTTTGCTCTTTTCGTAAGAGTTTCGTGTTGGCTGTGATATGATTTCCTTTGTTACCGTAAGCTTGTCCTACTCTCGTTCTTCGCTCGAGGACGAGCGATTGTTTAATTGGTATTTGATGTAACGACCCGTTTTGTCGTTACCGTAATTTTTCCATTTTTGCCCTCGTGGACTCGTTCCTGAATCTCGTTAGAACTATTTTGACCCGAGGAGATAGTTGGTATGCCTTCCTAGGCATCGCTGTGGGCTTCAGAATGTTCTCTAGAAAAATTTAGCTTTAAGCGAAAACTGTTTGACCGGGAGTTGACTTTTGGGTAAACGGACTTTTTTTGAAAATTCGTCAACTCTGAGAGATCCAGATGACCATTTGTGATTGATTGGTGGGTTTGATTCGGTTCCTAATGTACTCAGTTGCGTTTTGGGACTTGGGTTGGAAAATTGATATTTAGTCCGTCGAGAGTTGACTTGATCAACGAAGCGTCTGCTCAAAATTTTGAGGCTACGAGTGCATTCGTAGCACGTTTTTACGTATATCCGCATATTTTGTTTGTGTTTGAGAGGTTCTGGAATTGTTCTGGTTGTCGTTTTCAAGTTTGGAGGACCCTAGATTTTTTTTGGGTGTCTGGTGTGACCGCCGTAGAGGTACCGCTGCCGCGGCAAAGGTGACCGCTGGAGCGGTAACTGCTGAAGCGATAAGGTCGACCGCTATAGCAGCCGACGGGCAATTTTCTGATTTAAAAGCCTCCAAAAACCCTTATTTCCTCCCATAACTTATATTATATTTTCTTACCACCTTGGAGGCGACTTGAGGGGTTTATGGTCAGAATTCTCTTGGAAGTAAGTTCCCAAAAACTAATCTCTTCCATTTTCTTTTCTAAGTAAGAATCCATGCTAGAAATTCCTAGAATCAACGAGGGTTTTAATGGTTTTCTTCCTAATGGGTTCTTGGCTTTAAAATCTTGTATTATTGGTTGGGTTAGCTTCATTAAGCATGAATTTGATGATTATAAACTATATAAGCATGTTTCTTCTATTTTTAGAGGTAAAATTGTGGGATTAAAGTTAGGGTTCTTAGACCCAGATTTGGGGGTTTTCTTAATAATGATGGTTTTGAGAATTAATTGAGTATTCCTATGATTAAAGAAATGGGTTTTGAGCTTTTAGTACTGAATTTGATATTGTGGTCATAAAATTCCCATTTTGCCCGTGAGGCTCGTTTTTCCTAAATTAAGAGTTATAATTTGACTCGAATAGAAAGTAGCTCATATGGGTATCGTTATTCGTGGTTTCTTACATAGAATTCACATGTGATAGATTTTGATTATTTGGAGATGCTTCGAAAGACAAGGCAACGTGTGAGTTCGTAGCACCTGTTCGACTGCCAGGTAGGTTATAGCTTCCCCTTTCGGTAGACTCCGGTTAGTTTTCCATATTTATGTATTAGAAGGAACGAAAAATGCATGTGTAGGAATTGGAGGTTTGGGATGGAATCTTAGGATGGTATTGATGTGCGATTGCGTGTTCGGGCTTGTGGCCTGTAGATTATGTAGGATGTATGATGTGGCTTCTTTCTAAATCAGTGGCTTGTATATGATTTGGGACTAGCGGACGAAATTTATTTTTGTGCCTAATGATGAACATTTCCCGTAATAAGTGATTACTTGTGTTATGCCATTAAAAGCAAATCTAGTGGATAAATGGGAGGATAAATTGTACCAATGATTGTGATTGAGCCCAAAATGAGTTGTGACGACGAATTTTGAGTGTAGGGTGAGATTCGTGTTCCTAATTTAAGGAAGTGGCAAAAATGTATATCGATTGGTTTACCTGTTGTGTGTGGGACTAGCCACCCTGTTGTGTTGTGTTTGACTGTTCTATTGTGTTGGCTTGATGCCATGTGTAGTTGGTAGATATCAAATTCTGTTTTGTCGTCCGGATTGGAATAGATTTGACATACCCACTGTTGGTGTTGGGATATGATATATTGTTGGCATATCCACTGTTGGTATTGTGATAAAGATACGTTATTGGCCTACCCACTGTTGGTATTGTGATATTGATATATTGTTGGCATACCCACTATTGGTATTGTGATATGATAAGTTGTTGGCATACCTGTTGCCGGTACTTGTGATATTGATATATTGTTGGCATACCATTGTTGGTATTGTGATATGGTACATTGTTGGCGTACCCTATTGTTGGTACTTATGATGTTGAACTTGATTGTTGATGATTGACATATGCATTGCACGCATTCTCTCATATTCATGATGCATGTTCGATACCCGGTGATGATCTGGTATCGTTGATTGAGCGAAACTGATATTTGTTAAACTCTTTTACTTGAGTGATAACGAAATAGCCGATGTCCAAAGATCCATTCCGGAATCGTTGATTATATAAAACTGGTGTTTAGCAAACTCTTTTAGTTGAGTGATTCTGAGAAGGCCGATGTCCGAGGTTCAATTCCGGAATCGTTGACATATTCATCACATGCATTCTCTCATATTCATAATGCATGGCCGACACCCGGTGATGATCCGGTATCGTTGATTGAGCGAAACTAATATTTTGATAAACTCTTTACTTGAGTAACTGTGAGGTGGCCGATGTCGGATGAGCTATTCTAGCACCGTTGTTGCATGGTCAATTCCAATGTTATCCTGGAATCGTGGTTAGTGGATGGATTCCGTGGGTCCCCCAGAGTGGTACCGGTGAGAATCCCCCTGTGAGCAATTAGCCATGGTCTTGTCTGTCTATTGGGCAAAGATCCGAGATGGGTGGCACTTAGACTTCGCGAGTCACACTAGGTTGTGCTACCCAGACGTCGATATTTCCATCCGGAGTACATGTGTACACCTCATTTGCATGGCATAGCATTGCATTGATACATCTTGCATTGCATTGCATTGATACATCTTGCATTGCATTGCATTATGGCTTGCTTGAGATGATTTGGTGTTTACTTGCGATGAATGGATTCAGATTGATTTATTCAGACTTGGCACATATGAGATCAGATGCTTTACTTAGGCAATGACACGTACTTGGATCTGAATTTATTGATCGAACTTGTTGAGGTATTTCACAGACCATCCATAAGAATATGTTTGGTCTCTATGTGATGTAGGATAGCGGGTGTCTTAATGATGAGTTGACTACTAGACTGAAACGATCGATTTAATGATATGTGAGTTCCAATATCGTTGTGGGCTTGGTTATGGTGAATTATTAGAGTGAATTTAATGCTTAAAGGTATTGATATACAGTGTGTGGTAGATAGACGTATGACTTGATTGGGTTGTTATCCGGTTTATTTGTGAATTCTTTTACTGATATGTGTTACTAATCATTGTCAGCCTATGATACTTACTCAGTACGCGTGGTTTGTACTGATATTGCACCTGCTACACCCTTTTTGGGGTACATAGATTGTTTCGTGTGACCGATCGGAGCATATGTGGCAATACGCAAAGGTGCCTAAAATTTTGAAGGCCTCCTCCCCATTTCATTCGGGACGGAGGTTGAGTTTAGAATGTAGTGGTAATGCGAAGTCATTAGCCGCCGTTGTACTAGTCTAGACCAGGTTATGGGAAGTTGGATTGAGTCTGTAATCATGTATTTGTTCTAATCATATGAACACTTGAGTTTATTACATAAATATTATGATATTCCGCTGTTATTTCTAACTATCTATTAGTTCAAATAAATCGTCCTTATTTAATTGATATGTATTCAGTGAGAGGGATCGCTTAACGAGGTGGGAAAGGTAGGTGCCCGCGCGACCCCGAATTTTGTCGTGAAAAGTCGGTATCAGAGCTTAGGTTACCGGTCTACTAGGTACAAGAGCAATGTGTAGTAGAGTCTCGTGGAATGGTACGGAGACGTATGTGCCCGTCCGCGAGAGGCTATGAGGCCTCTATAGAAAAACTCCCTTCATTCTTTCTATTCGTGCTACTTCGATCAAATTGGTATCTCGGCGGGTCCAATTGGTATCTAGGCGATTCCAATTGGTATCTGTGTATCCTTGTTTCATCCTCTCTCAAATGACAAACACTCGTTCTCATGCGTTTGATCTCATACATAAGTGGTGGTATGGTATTAGAGGTGTTATCTCGGTTGTGATGCGTGGCCTAGTTCAGTTCTAGCTTGGGAAGAAGGTTTCGACTTCGAAAGGGTTGTGATAGTATGCGTGGCACAGGTGAACTTAGGGAAGACAATGATTTCGCAATGGCTAAGTTTCTATTATTGGTATATGAGGACGTGAGTGAGTTCTCTAGGGATTGCCAGATTCGACGAGTATAGTGATTGCGTGTGGTAGATAAGAGGATTTGAGAGTAAGTACTAACATGACAATATTGTGAGGCAGCATGGAGAATTCAAATTCTTAAGAGGATTGGTATTGGTACTTGTTGTGTACATTGAATTGAGTCGTGATAAAGAGTATTTTGATAGAAAATTCTTGAGCACTAGGAAGGAAATAATTGGTATCTGGCATGCTTATGAGAATGTGTTTGTGACTGTTACGAGAGTGAGATTCTAGTAACCAAGCAACTGTTAAGAGTTATGTCCAGTATCGGATTGAGGCCGAGAGCGTTTGTGTGGCTTCGGTGAGTTTTGTTATTTATCGGTGTTGTTATCCGATTGAAGTTGATGGTATAGTCGCTTGAATGGTTAGGCGTGCTTAGGTTTGACAATGGTGATATTCTAATTTAGTGAGTCAGAGATGAGGCTTAAACCTATTCGACTTATATGGATCATTTTGAAATTCAAAATAAGGGGTGGAATAAGGGAACCTTAGTAGAGGAAAGTGGGTCATTGTAAACCAAGTATGTGCTTTGTTGGATTTAGAGTTTAATCGGTTTAGACTCCGAAACGTTGAATGGTAACTCTAATGTGTAAAGTGTGTAGGGTGATTCTATCTTCAAGGTTGGTTCGGTAGTTTGCAAGACTTATGGTTTGCGGTAATTGATTTAGTGGCTTCGAGAATTTGTTTAGTGTTAGTCGAGAGTGGCAAGAATTAGGTGCGCCCTTGGGAGTACTTGAATTTATTTGGATGGTGGTATTGTAGTCTAGCATGACGAGCTTGTGATTGTTGTAAGATTTGACAAAGTAAGATTACAGAATGGGTAAGTATTAAAAAGTTGTGACCAGTGGCTGAGTGAGAAGTGAGATTTCAGATAACCTACATATTGGATTTACCAGAAATGGCTTGTGCGGTACCCCTTTGGATAGTTTCGCAGTACTTTACAGTGAATGAGTTAATGTGTGTTGCTCTTGTCGTAAGAGTTTCATGTTGGCTGTGATATGATTTCCTTGGTTACCATAAGGTTGTCCTACTCTCATTCTTCGCTCGAGTACGAGCGATTGTTTAATTGGTATCTGATGTAATGACCCAATTTGTCGTTATCTTGATTTTTCCATTGTTACCCTCGTGGACTCATCCCTGAGTCTCGTTTGAACTATTTTCACCCGAGGAGATAGTTGGCATGACTTCCTAGGCATCACTGTGGGCTTTAGAATGTTCTCTAAAAAAATTTGGCTTTAAGCGAAAACTGTTTGACCGGGAGTTGACTTTCGGGTAAACGGACTTTTTTTGGAAATTCGTCAATTCCAAGAGGTACGGATGACCATTTTTGATTGATTGGTGGATTTGGTTCAGTTCCTAATGCACTCAGTTGCGTTTTGGGACATGGGTTGAAAAATTGATATTTAGGCCGTCGGGAGTTGACTTGGTTAACGAAGCCTCCGCTGAAAATTCCGAGGCCACGAGTGCATTCATAGCCTGTTTTTATGTATATCTGCATATTGGGTTTGAGTTCGGGAGGTTCCGGGATTGTTCCGGGTGTCATTTTCAAGTTTGGAAGACACCAGATTTTTTTCAAGTGTCTGGTGTAACTGCCGGAGAGGTACCGCTATAGCGGTAAAGGTGACAGTTGGGGTGGGAAGGTCGACCGCTATAGCGGCTGACGGGCATTTTTCTTATTTAAAAGCCTCCAAAAACCCTTATTTCCTCCCATAACTTCTATTAGATTTTCTTACCACCTTGGAGGCGACTTGAGGGGTCTATGGTCAGAATTCTCTTGGAAGTAAGTTCCCTAATCCTAATCTCTTCCATTTTCTTTTCTAAGTAAGAATCCATGCTAGAAATTCCTAGAATCAAAGAGGGTTTTTATGGGTTTTCTTCCTAATGGGTTCTTGGCTTTAAAATCTTGTATTATTGGTTGGGTTAGCTTCATTAAGCATGAATTTGATGATTATAAACTATATAAGCATGTTTCTTCCATTTTTAGAGGTAAAATTGGGGGATTAAAGTTAGGGTTCTTAGACCCAAATTTGGCTGTTTTCTTAACAAAGATACTATTTTCTTGATGTGTAAGAGTGAAGACTTAATGAGCTATTTATAGACGAAGGATGACTGGGCAAGTGTGATGCATTCATGATGCAGGAGTGACTCGTGTCACACATGCAAGCCATCTCATGCATGAGTGAAATATATAAGAAATGCGAGCTTAACACATTTATGCATATGCGACATGTGTTAGCCATGCGAACTAACATCATGCATGTGCGCCACATGTCTGCCATGCAATTTCCTAGCCGTGCATGCGTGCCAAGTGTCCACTCAATTATCCTCTTTCCATCAAAGTGGGGAGTTACTTAATTACCTTAAAAATTACTCCATAAGTTATAATCAATTTTCTTTAATTAATCCTTTTGTTTATTAAACCCAACTTAATCACATGGAATATATTTCTTACACATTAGATTAAATTAGAACGACATGGAAAGATTTACATTGTTTTTTTTTATTAAAGATGACACACACAAATGGAGAAACAATACAAAGCACGTGATAGCATATCATTGGCTATAAAAAACATGACATTAAATATAAAATATAGGTTTTAGTGTGTTTTTGCATCTTTGCTGCCTATTAGTTCTCTAAAGTTTTTGTTTGTTCAGTAAACGATTATTTTTGTTCGATTCTTTTACGTCAGCTATTAATCCGTATCAGTAATGTTTTCACAAGAGTGTTTCACCAGGTGAAGCATTATGCTCTATGATGGTTCTGTTCTATATCATCGTTATACTGGCTAAAGGTTAACCGTGTTCAATGAAGGGACAGCAAAACGAAGCAGAATATTATGCATTTATTTCCTACAAACCCAATGAGGAGGACTACTTCAGTGGGGATTTTTCATCCATTTTCGCTCTTGAGAATCCCATCTGTAGTAAGAGTTTAAATTATATTAATATTATTTTAAAAAAGTACAAATTACATGACTAGGAACAACGTACAAAACACGTGTTGCGGAACAAGTTTTTCAAATAAAAATGAAAGAATTTTTAAAAGTGAAATTAGAACATGTGATGAGTCCCTTCAAGGAAACACTGTGTTTGAATTTTTGCCATTATAGATTGTGAAACATAAATAATTTAATTGACAGCCCAATATGACATTAGGATCATGCAACGTAATAATTTTCACAAGACATAACATAACATTAGTTTAATCAAGAAAACATACCTGAATCCACAACATTTTCTAGAAGTGTCTTTTGCGGAAGTGATTAAACTTTTAGACACTGTCCATTCCACTGAATCTTTATCACGCTATTTGATGGAAATAACTGTGAATTGCAATTTAGAGGGGACCAATTTCTTAAGTCTACTTTATATTCCTGGTACACATAGAATATATATACTATTTTCTTGATGTGTAAGAATGAAGACTTAATTAGCTATTTATAGATGAAGGATAATTGGGCAAGTGTGATGCATGCATGATGCAGGAGTGACTCGTGTCACACGTGCAAGCCACCTCATGCATGCGTGAAACATATAAGAAATGCAATGCTAACACCTTTTATGCATGTGCGCCATGTGTTAGCCATGTGAACTAACATCGTGCATGTGCGCCACATGTCTGCCATGCAATTTCCAAGCCATGCATGCGTGCCAAGTGTCCACCATGTGTGGAACATGTCATGCAATGTGACACATATCACGTTGACCAATCATGCTAGCACGTGTTACATTTTTCAGTCACTTTATCGCACATGGACACCTACGATCGTAAAATGCCACTTAATTAGCCACTTTCCATCAAAGTGGGGAGTTACTTAATTACCTTAAAAATTATTCCATAAGGTATAATCAATTTTCTTTGGTTAATCCTTTTGTTTATTAAACCTGACTTAATCACATGGAATATATTTCTTACACATTAGATTAAATTAGAATGACATGGAAAGATTTACATTGTTTTTTATTAAAGAGGACACACACAAATGGAGAAATGATACAAAACACGTGATGACATACCTGTGGCTATAAATAACATGACATTAAATATAAAAAGGTGGTTTTAGTGTGTTTTTGCATCTTTGTTGCCTATTAGTTGTCTAATGTTTTTGTCTGTTCAGTAAATGATTGTTTTTGTTCGATTCTTTTGCGTCAGCTATTAATCCGTATTAGTAATGTTTTCACTAGAGTGTTTCACGAGGTGAAGCATTCTGCTCTATGATTATTTTGTTCTATATCGTCGTTATTCTAGCTAAATGTTAACCATGTTCAATGAATGGACTGCAAAACCAAGCAGAATATGATGCGTTTATTTCCTACAAACCCAATGAGGAGGACTACTTCAGTGGGGATTTGTCATCCGTTTTCGTTCTTGAGAATCCCATGTCTAGTCAGAGTTTAAATTATATTAAGGCTAAACCCATCGACAGACACCTGTGGCCATCCACTTCTTTACTTGAACACCTTAACTAAACTTTATTTCATTTAGAAACTTGAGGTAAGGCCATACTGTGTCATTTAGATGCTTTTTGCTGACTTTGCTTATTGCGTGAATTTCACTTGAAGTCCAGCGCGTGAATGCTTGAAAACATGACTTTTTCTGTTTCCCTTTTAATAATTAAAAGAATTATGAGGATTTTTTTTTAAAACAAAAATAAAAAATACAAAACCCATCTTCTAAATCCTCCACCCAAACTCTCCCTTCCCCCTTCTTCTCCTAGCATTACAACTCCCATCGGCAGTCCCTATCCCCAAATGTTTTTTTTCTTTATCTGGTTGGATTTTAAATTTGATATTATCTATTCTGGATTTTATTATTTTACTTTTATATCTAAACTATTCCGTCAAAGAGAGGCAACAAGAGACCAAGAGAAAGAGAGGGGTGGCGGATTACCATTTTTTCCGGCAAGAATTCAATTGATAGCTTGAAAAATTAATGATATTACAGAAAATGATTAACCAAGACTGTTGGAGGCACATAGGGTTCGAATTGACAGATTGTTTGGCCGAGGTTCGTCAAAAATTTCACCGCCAATTTCTAAATTAAAATTGCAATGATAGGAATTCCCAACTGAAATTGGAGCCTTGCCATTTTATAAATAAATGAAGAAGAAGACTATACCTTGAGGCGATAATGGAAACTATGAATTAATGGGAAAAATAGAGAGTGGTGTGTGCATAGATTCTAGGGATGGTGGTGATCGGAGAGACGCCGGCATCGTCAGAGGTGGTGGTCCGATTTTGGAAACATTAAAATATCAAATTTACTTTTCCTTCCTTTTTTTTTTTTAAATTTATAAATCATTGATGTGGCTCTTTTTCATTGAATCCACATTGCCATGTAAGGAGTTTGAACTTCACGCACATAGTTTGTCTTGGGACTAAGCTTTTTGTGTCTAAATAGCACAACAGGATCTTACCCCAAGTGTCCAAATAAAACAAAATTTAGTTGAGGTGTCTAAGTGAAAGATGTTGCCAACCACAGATGTCTCCCTATGGGTTTGGCCTTATATTAATACTATTTTAAGAAAGTACAAATTACATGACTAGGAATAACTTACAAAACACGTGTCGCGGAGCAAATTTTTTTTAAATAAAAATGAAATTAGAACATGTGATGAGTCAATTCAAGGAAATATTTTGTTTGAATTTTTACAATTATAGATTGTGAAACATAAATAATTTAATTGAAAACCCAATATGACATTAGGATCATGAAACGTAATGATTTTCACAAGACGTAACATAGCATTAGTTTAATCAAGAAAACATACTTGAATCCACAACATTTCTAGAAGTGTCTTTAGCCGAAGTGATTAAATTTTCAGACACTCTCGATTCCACTGAATCTTTATCACGTTATTTGATGGAAATAACTGTGAATTGCAGTTCAAAGGGGACCAATTTCTTAAGTCTACTTTATACTCCTGTTACACATAGAATATATATATATATATATATATATATATATATATATATATATATAACAAACATACTATTTTGCTTAGGTGTAAGAATGAAGACTTAATGAGCTATTTATAGATGAAGGATGACTGGGCATGCGTGATGCATGCATGATGCAGGAGTGACTTGTGTCACACATGCAAGCCACCTCATGCATGGGTGAAACATATAAGAAATGCAATATTAACACCTTTTATGCTTGTGTGACATGTGTTAGCCATGCAAACTAACATCATGCATGTGCGCCACATGTCTGCCATGCAATTTCCAAGCCGTGCATGCATGCCAATTGTCCACCATGTGTGGCACATGTCATGCAATGTGACACATATCACATTGACCATTCATGCTAGCACATGTTACGTTTATCAGCCACTTTATCGCACATGGACACCTACGATAGTAAAATGCCACTTAATTAGCCACTTTCCATCAAGGTGGGAAGTTACTTAATTACCTTAAAAATTACTCCTTAAGTTATAATCAATTTTCATTAATTAATACTTTTGTCTATTAAACCCAAATTAATCACATGGAATATATTGCTTGCACATTAGATTAAATTAGAACGACATGGAAAGATTTACATTGTTTTTTCTTAAAGATGACACACACAAATGGAGAAACGATACAAAACGCGTGATGACATATCTGTGGCTATAAATAACATGACATTAAATATTAAAAATAGGTTTTAGTGTGTTTTTGCATCTTTGCTGCCTATTAGTTGTCTAAAGTTTTTGTTTGTTCAGTAAACAATTATTTTTGTTCGATTCTTTTACATTAGCAATTAATCTGTATTAGTAATATTTTCACAAGAGTGTTTCACCAGGTGAAACATTCTACTCTATGATGGTTCTGTTCTATATCATCGTTATTCTGGCTAAAGGTTAACCATGTTCAACGACGGGAATGCAAAACCAAGCAGACTATGATGCATTTATTTCCTACAAACCCAATGAGGAGGACTACTTCAGTGGGGATTTTTCATCCGTTTTCGTTCTTGAGAATCCCATCTCTAGTCATAGTTTAAATTATATTAATAATGATTTAAGAAAGTACAAATTACATGATTAGGAATAACGTGCAAAACACATGTCGCGGAACAAGTTGTTTAAATAATAATGAAACGATTTCGAAAATTGAAATTAGAACATGTGATGAGTCCATTCAAGGAAACATTGTGTTTAAATTTTTACAATTATAGATTGTGAAACATAAATAATTTAATTGAATAGCCAATATGACATTAGGATCATGCAACGTAATGATTTTAACAAGGCATAACATAACATTAGTTTAATCAAGAAAACATGCCTGAATCCATAACATTTTCTAGAAGTGTCTTTAGCGGAAGTGATTAAACTCCTGCTGCACATAGAATAGTTATATATATATATATATATATATATAAAACATACATACACAACAAAGATACTATTTTCTTGATGTGTAAGAATGAAGACTTAATGAGCAATTTATAGATGAAGGATGACTGGCAAGCGTGATGCATGCATGATGCGAGAGTGATTTGCGTCACACGTGGAAGCTACCTCATGCATGCTTGAAACATATAAGAAATGCAATATTAACACCTTTTATGCATGTGCGACATGTGTTAGCCATGCAAACTAACATCATGCAAGTGCGCCACATGTCTGCCATGCAATTTCCAAGCCGCGCATGCGTGCCAAGTGTCCACCATGTGTGGCACATGTCATGCAATGTGACACATATCACGTTGACCAATCATGCTAGGACGTGTTACGTTTTTCAGCCACTTTATCACACATAGACAGCTACGATCGTAAAATGCCACTTAATTAGCCACTTTCCATCAAAGTGGGGAGTTACATAATTACCTTAAAATTATTCCATAAGTTATAATCAATTTTCTTTAAATAATCCTTTTGTTTATTAAACCCGACTTAATCACATGGAATATATTTCTTACACATTAGATTAAATTAGAACGACATGGAAAGATTTACATTGTTTTTTATTAAAGATGACACATACAAATGGAGAAACGATACAAAACATGTGATGACATATCTGTTGCTATACATGACATTAAATATAAAAAATAGGTTTCAGTGTGTTTTTGCATCTTTGCTGCCTATTAGTTGTCTAAAGTTTTTGTCTGTTCTGTAAACGATTATTTTTGTTCGATTCTTTTACATCAGCTATTAAGCCGTATTAGTAACATTTTCACAAGAGTGTTTCACTAGGTGAAGCATTCTGCTCTATGATGGTTATGTTCTATATCATCGTTATTCTGGCTAAAGGTTAACCATGTTCAATGAAGGGACTGCAAAACCCAGCAGAATATGATGCATTTATTTCATGCAAACCCAATGAGGCGGACTACTTCAGTGGGGATTTTTCATCCATTTTCGTTCTTGAGAATCCCATCTCCAGTCAGAGTTTAAATTATATTAATATTGTTTTAAGAAAGTACAAATTACATGACAAGGAATAACGTGCAAAGCAAGTTCCGCGGAGCAATTTGTTTAAATAAAAATGAAAGAATTTACAAAATTGAAATTAGAACATGTGATGAGTCCATTCAAGGGAACATTGTGTTTGAACTTTTACCATTATACATTGTGAAACTTAAATAATTTAATTGAAAACCCAATATGACATTAGGATCGTGCAACGTAATGATTTTCACCAGACATAACATAACATTAGTTTAATCAAGAAAACATACCTTAATCCACAACATTTTATAGAAGTTTTTTAGCGGAAATGATTAAACTTTCAGACAAATAGATTTCTCTCCATTCCGCAGAACCTTTATCATTCTACTTGATGGAAATAACTGTGAATTGTAGTTCAAAGGGGACTAATTTCTTAAGTCCACTTTATACTCCTATTACTCGTAGAGTAGATATATATATATATATATATAACAAAGATACTATTTTCTTGATGTGTAAGAATGAAGACTTAATGAGCAATTTATAGATGAAGGATGACTGGGCAAGCGTGATGCATGCATGATGCAGGAGTGATTTGCGTCACACGTGGAAGCTACCTCATGCATGCTTGAAACATATAAGAAATGCAATATTAACACCTTTTATGCATGTGCGACATGTGTTAGCCATGCAAACTAACATCATGCAAGTGCGCCACATGTCTGCCATGCAATTTCCAAGCCGCGCATGCGTGCCAAGTGTCCACCATGTGTGGCACATGTCATGCAATGTGACACATATCACGTTGACCATTCATGGTGGCACATGTTACATTTTTCAGCCACTTTATCGCACATGGCCACCTACGATCGTAAAAGGCCACTTTCCTTCAAAATGGGGAGTTACTTAATTACCTTAAAAATTATTCCATAATTGTTATAATCAATTTTCTTTAATTAATCCTTTTGTTTATTAAACCCAACCTTTTGTTTATTAAACCCAACTTTATCACATGGAATATATTTTTTACACATTAGACTAAATGAGAACGACATGGAAAGATTTAATTGTTTTTTATTAAATATGACACACACAAATGGAGAAACGATACAAAACACGTGATGACATATCTATAAATAACATGACATTAAACATAAAAAATAGGTTTTAGTGTGTTTTTGCATCTTTGCTGCCTATTAGTTGTATAAAGTTTTTGTCTGTTCAGTAAACGATTATTCTTGTTCGATTCTTTGACATCAGCTATTAATCCGTATTAGTAACATTTTCGCAAGAGTGTTTCACCAGGTGAAGCATTCTGCTCTATGATGGTGCTGTTCTATATCATCGTTATTCTGGCTAAATGTTAACCATGTTCAATGAAGGGACTGCAAGACCAAGCAGTATATGATGCATTTATTTCCTACAAACCCAATAAGGAGGACTACTTCAATGGGGATTTTTCATCCATTTGCATTCTTGAGAATCCCATCTCTAGCCAGAGTTTAAATTAAATTAATATTGTTTTAAGAAAGTACAAATTACATGACTAGGAATAACGTGCAAAACAGGTGTCGCGGAACAATTTGTTTAATTAAAAATGAAAGAATTTATAAAATTGAAATTAGAACATGTGATAGGTCCATTCAAGGAAACATTGTTTTTGAATTTTTACCATTATAGATTGTGAAACTTAAAAAATTTAATTGAAAACCCAATATGACATTAGGATCGTGCAACATAATGATTTTCACAAGACATACAATAACATTAGTTTAATCAAGAAAACATACCTGAATCCACAACATTTTCTACATGTGTCTTTAGCGGAAGTGATTAAACTTTCTGACAGACAGATTTCTCTCCATTCCACTGAACCTTTTTCATGCTACTTGATGGAAATAACTGTGAATTGCAGTTCAGAGGGGACTAATTTCTTAAGTCTACTTTATACTCCTATTACACGTAGAGTATATATATATATATATAGCAAAGATACTATTTTCTTGATGTGTAAGAATGAAGACTTAATGAGGAATTTATAGATGAAGGATGACTGGGCAAGCGTGATGCATGCATGATGCAGGAGTGATTTGTGTCACACGTGGAAGCTACCTCATGCATGCTTGAAACATATAAGAAATGCAATATTAACACCTTTTATGCATGTGCGACATGTGTTAGCCATGCAAACTAACATCATGCATTTTTGCCACATGTCTGCTATGCAATTTCCAAGCCGTGCGTGCGTGCCAAGTGTCCACCATGTGTGGCACATGTCATGTAATTTGACACATATCACGTTAACCATTCATGCTTCCACGTGTTACATTTTTCAGCCACTTTATCGGACATGGACACCTACGATCGTAAAATTCCACTTAATTAGCCACTTTCCATCAAAGTGGGGAGTTACTTAATTACCTTAAAAATTATTCCATAAGTTATAATCAATTTTCTTTAATTAATCCTTTTGTTTATTAAACCCGACTTAATCACATGGAATATATTTCTTACACATTAGATTAAATTAGAGCGACATGGAAAGATTTACATTGTTTTTTATTAAAGATGACACACACAAATGGAGAAACGATACAAAACACGTGATGACATATCTGTTGCTATACATGACATTAAATATAAAAAATAGGTTTCAGTGTGTTTTTGCATCTTTGCTGCCTATTAGTTGTCTAAAGTTTTTGTCTATTCAGTAACCGATTATTTTTGTTCGATTATTTTATATCAGCTATTGATCCATATTTGTAACATTTTCACAAGAGTGTTTCACCAGGTGAAGCATTCTGCTCTATGATTATTCTGCTATATATCATCATTATTCTAGCTAAAGGTTAACCATGTTCAATGAACGGACTGCAAAACCAAGCAGAATATGATGCATTTATTTCCTACAAACCGAATGAGGAGGACTACTTCAGTGGGGATTTTTCATCCATTTTCGCTCTTGAGAATCCCATATCTAGTCAGAATTTAAATTATATTAAGGCTAAACTCATCGACAGACACCTGTGGCTGTCCACTTCTTTCACTTGAACACCTTAACTAAACTTTATTTCATTTAGACACTTGAGGTAAGGCCCTACTGTGTCATTTAGATGCTTTTTGCTGACTTTGCTTATTGCGTGAATTTCACTTGAAGTTCAGCGCGTGAATGCTTGAAAACATGACTTTTTCTGTTTCCCTTTTAATAATTAAAAGAATTATGAGGATTCTTTTAAAACAAAAATGCATGAAAGCGGTTTCCAGCGCTGCTGGGCAGAAAGACATGATGGCATGAAACTCGATTACGTACGCTGATTGTTCGCCCACTTCAAACGCCAACCACAACGTTACACCCCAAAACTATACGAAGCCCTTCCGAATGCTTTATCAACATTGATAAGCTTTCTAGCTTATGCAAGCAGCTGGTGGAACTCCTCAAAAGTGTCAGAAATCTCCTCATCAATGGCATAATTAGCTAGGCTATCTACCACAGCATTTCCTTCCCTGTACACATGAGAAAGAGTTTGAGCTCTTTTTTTTTTGGTTGACTTTTAGCCACACGCGGCGGCTATGCACATGTGTCCCAAAGTGACGTATATTTTTTGGTAATGGGTATGCTCGAGAGAAAAGGTTTGGAATTCGACCTCCCCTTATACGCTCTAAAAAGGGGTCATGGACTCCTTTTTAGTTTAGGATCCCCTTTCTACATTCAATTATTTATTGAGCAAAAAATACAAAACCCATCTTCTAAATCCTCCACCCAAACTCTGCCTTCCCCCTTCTTCTCCTAGCATTACAACTCCCATCGGCAGTCCCTATCCCCAAATGTTTTTTTTTTCTTTATATGGTTAGATTTTAAATTTGATATTATCTATTCTGAATTTTATTATTTTACTTTTATATCTAAACTATTCCGGCAAAGAGAGGCAACAAGAGAGCAAGAGAAAGAGAGGGGTGGCGGATTACCATTTTTTCCGGCAAGAATTCAATTGATAGCTTGAAAAATTAATGAAATTACAGAAAATGATTAACCAAGACTGTTGGAGGCACATAGGGTTCGAATTGAAAAATTGTTTGCTGAGGTTCGTCAAAAAACTTCACTGCCAATTTCTAAATTAAAATTGCAGAATGATAGGAATTCCCAACTGAAATTGGAGCCTTGCCATTTTATAAACAAATGAAGAAGAAGACTATACCTTGAGGCGATAATGGAAACTATGAATTAATGGGAAAAATAGAGAGTGGTGTGTGCATAGATTCTAGGGATGGTGGTGATCGGAGAGACGCCGGCATCGTCAGAGGTGATGGTCCGAGTTTGGAAACATTAAAATATCTAATTTACTTTTCCTTCCTTTTTTTTTTTAATTTATAAATCATTGATGTGGCTCTTTTTCATTGAATCCACATTGCCACGTAAGGAGTTTGAACTTCACGCACATAGTTTGTCTTGGGACTAAGCTTTTTGGGTCTAAATAGCACAACAGGATCTTTCTGCAAGTGTCCAAATAAAACAAAATTTAGTTGTGGTGTCTAAGTGAAAGATGTTGCTAACCACAGATGTCTCCCTATGGGTTTGGCCTTATATTAATATTGTTTTAAGAAAGTACAAATTACATGACTAGGAATAACGTACAAAACACGTGTCGCGGAGCAAGTTTTTTTAAAATAAAAATGAAATTAGAACATGTGATGAGTCCATTCAAGAAAACGTTTTGTTTGAATTTTTACAATTATAGATTGTGAAACATAAATAATTTAATTGAAAACCTAATATGACATTAGGATCATGAAACGTAATGATTTTCACAAGACATAACATAGCATTAGTTTAATCAAGAAAACATACTTGAATCCACAACATTTCTAGAAGTGTCTTTAGCGGAAGTGATTAAATTTTAAGACACTCTCGATTCCACTTAATCTTTATCACGTTATTTGATGGAAATAACTGTGAATTGCAGTTCAGAGGGGACCAATTTCTTAAGTCTACTTTATACTCCTGTTACACATAGAATATATATATATATATATATAACAAACATACTATTTTCCTTAGGTGTAAGAATGAAGACTTAATGAGCTATTTATAGATGAAGGATGACTGGGCAAGCGTCGTGCATGCATGATGCAGGAGTGACTTGTGTCACACATGCCAACCACCTCATGCTTGGGTGAAACATATAATAAATGCAATATTAACACCTTTTATGCTTGTGTGACATGTGTTAGCCATGCAAACTAACATCATGCATGTGCGCCACATGTCTGCCATGCAATTTCCAAGCCGTGCTGTAACGACCCATTTGGTCGTTTAGCACTTTTGGTCTCGTTTTCGCTAAAATACATTTTCTTAATTTTAAAGGGTATTCTTGACTTGCGGAAATTAGTGGCACGGTGATTTAATTGGCGGATATTTTCCTTGAAATATATTTATTTAATATGTGTGAATGGTTTATTTATAGGAATATGAGTTCCACACATATAAGGTCTAAGTTGGTAAATAAAGTATTTAACGGAATGATTACATTTATTATAATGGTTAAGTGATTAAGTAAATTGTAGAAATTATTGGGCTAAGTTATGAGGCTTAACCCACTTCTTATGAGCCATACATATTAGAAGCCTAGGGTTTAAAAAAAATAATTCATTTACTGTGGGCATAAAAAAATAAAATAAAGAAAATAGAAACACTTTGACGTAGTGGACGGCAACAACAGTTTTTTTTTCTTTCTTTTCGTGGACTTAAATTCTAGAGAAAACAGGTACGTTTCTTCTACATTGTTGTTCTTAGAATTTCGCTTATGTGTGAAATCATTACGTAATGATTAGTGTGTAACGGTTAAATGAGTTCGTGAGTATTTGTAAAGGGTTAGTCACTGTTTCTGATTTGGTTTCTTCAAATTTCATATTCATGTGTTTAGAGGAAAACATAATGATTGCACAATGACTTAAGGGATAATGATTAAGTAATGATGAACTAATCATTTGGGTGATATTGGTAGAATTAATGCAAGGTTATGGTCCCTGTACGTTGGTTCTTTTCTAATTGAAAATCACTGGTTTCGTATTTTGTTTCGGGTATTAGAATTGCCGTATCGTTGCTATGTTGAAATTTCAATTTTATCGGATGGGTTTATGTTAGTTAACCTTTGGTGTATTGGATTATACGTACACCTTCGAATTCATGGTAATTGAGATGTGGTAAGCTAGATTTTTGTCCGAAGTTAAGATTTTGGGGTAATTAAAGGTTTCGAGTCATAGTTCTAAGAAATGAGAATTAATGATTTGAGAGTCCATTTATCGATGAAATTGATAATTTTTAAAATATATGACCCTTGGATTATGGGTGAAATTATTTTTCAATAAAATTTCAATCTTGCCCTTGTGGGCCCAAGGCCACTTTTCGGGGTGCGTTTTTGGGGTTTTGAATATAAATATAGAAATATGGGTGTCCTTAGATTCGTATTCTAACGTAGATCGCATATTTTATAGATTTTGATCGTTCGAGGCTCACGCAAAGGGAAGGCATTAGTTTGATTGTTCGTGGCACCGCTCGGCATTGAGGTAGGTTACGGTCTACTTTAGTTAGACTCTGATTAGAGAATCGTATGTAGTTGTAGAAAGTGACGGGGATAGCATATAGGCCTTCGGGCATGGAGTGGAGGTGGATTCCAATTAGGTTGGCTCTGTCGGTTTGTTATGTGGGCTTGTTGCCATATGTGTTATTTTTTGTGATTATCACTTTGTTTGTATCTCTGTTACATACTAGCTCACTCATCATATGAAAAGGAATGGTAACATTATATGACTTGTATTTGTTGATTGTATATTGGTGATATTGTTGAGGCGATATCATGCATGACATGCTTTCCATATTATTCTTGTGATGGTGGTGAGCTAAGTGATTGAGAGACTCCGAGGTTTTTGCCGGAGATTGAGAGTGACAGAGAGACTCCGAGGTCTTTGCCGGAGATTGAGAGTGATTGAAAGCCTCCGAGGTTTCTGCCGGAGAGCACGAGTGGTACATGGACTTCGCGGGTCCCCCATGGGTCATGGCTTTGAGGCACTGCCCTTAGCATGTGTGTACGAGAGTGGAGTGAGAGAGGTGACTGTTGCATTGCATTGCATTCATTCACTCATACATTTGATTGATCATCCGGTAATTATATACGTGTTTGGTTGATTTCATGATTCCTTTACACTTTACTTGTATATTATATGTGACCATACTGTTTGCTCCATGTGCTACTTGTTAGTTTCCACTTCTTCATGCGTTATCTAATCATTGTCGGCCTATGATGCTTACCGGTACTAGTGTTGTACTGATACTACTCTTGCTGCACTTTTGTTGAGTGCAGAGTACGATCCAGGCTCCAGTTCTACACCCCGTGGGCGATACGCGAGGGTGACATCTTTCGATAATTCGGGGTGAGCTACTTGGTCATCCGTGGCCCCCGAAGGACCTTCTCTATTTATTTTTTTTGTATTCGACAGACAATATGTAGCCTTCGGGTATTTTCAGACTTATATTCCGTACTATGTTAGTGCTCTTGTACCCTTTGACCAGATTTTGGGGTTGTCGTGACATTTCTAGTTATGATAAGTATTTAAGATTAGATAACTTATTCTTATTAAATTTTTCGCTATTTAACTTGTTTTCAGTAATGTGGTTCGCCTACTCGGAGGGATAGTGTAGGTGCCACCACGACTCGCGAATTGGGTCGTGACAAAGTTGGTATCAGAGCTTCTAGGTTAATTGGTCTAATGAGTACAAGAGCAATGTCTAGTAGAGTCTTGCGGATTGGTACGTAGACGTCCGTACCCATCCTCGAGAGGCTATAGGACATTTAGGAAACACTCCACTTCTTTTTCTCTTTTCGTGCTAGTTCAATCCGATTGGTATCTGGTTCATTCTTTTCGTGCGAGATTGTTCGATTGGTATCTTAACCTCATTTCTATGTTCTCTCACGGATGGTGAGGACGCGATCGGCCTCTTGGAGGCCGGGAGCACACACGCACACACACCCGCACCCGCATCCATACCCGTTGCCCGGCACCGTCCGTGGCGGGGGGGACGTGGCGAGGGACGTGGCGGGGGCGGGCGCGTGCAGCTAATCCAGATAGGAACCAAGCACCAGCACCTGCTCAGGACCCTGACAGAGAGTTGACTCCGGAGCTTGACGACATTCCGGAGGAGGAGATTAGGGCTGCTGAGGCACAGCCTGGGGTCGGCTTGCTACTCCCGATTTTCGGGAGGCTGTGTTTCGAGTGTTGGGGTACTTTGACGGTTTAGCTCGGGCGGGCATGATTCCAGTTGCTCCAGATGGCTCGCAGACTAGAGTGGGAGGTCATACTCCCGATACTACGGTTGCTCCAGGATTTCGGACATCGAGGGTATTGCCGGCAGCAGCAGTGGCTCCCCGTATTGATGCTACTCCAGCGCCTGATTTTGCTCTAAGGCCTATGGATGGGCCAGTGTTGACCAGTGAGGAGCGAAAATTATTCGAGGATTTACCAAAATGTCTCCTCCTTGGTTCTATGGTACTCCCGGGGAGGATGCGTATGAGTTTATTGTTAGCGCCATGAGATGCTTCATAAGTTGGGTGTAGTGGAGTCTCACGGGGTCGATTATGTTTCTTTCCAGTTAGTTGGGGATGCCAAGCAGTGGTGGAGATCGTACATGGAGTGTCGACCAGTTGGGTCGCCACCTTTGACCTGGACCCAGTTCTATCAGGTATTTTTGGAGAAGTATGTCCCTCGTACTCTGAGAGACAACAGGAAGGATGAGTTTTCGACATTGGAGCAGCGGGGTAGGTCGGTTGCGGAGTATGAGACCAGATTTCTCGCTTTGTCCCGTTATGCGACGGCATTACTTCCCACAGAGGTCGAGAGAGTGAGGAGATTTGTGAAGGGTTTGGACCTTCCGCTTCGGCTGGCGACCTTACAGTTGGAGGCTTCTGGGGCCTCATTTCAGTCAGTAGTAGAGCATGCCAGGAGGGTTGAGTCAGAGATGGGTCGGGCACATAGTGGGGGTGGCGACAAGAAAGCTCGTAGATTTGACAGTTTCAGAGGTCCTATTAGAGGTGGGGGACACCATGTCATCATCCCTACAACCGCCCCATCTAGTCATCACTACAGGCTTTAGCAGGTGGTTCTTCAGGTTATAGCGGGCACAGTTCTGAGCAGACTTCCCGAGGTTCTTACTCTCGACCTTCAGACCGCGGAGGGTATTCTGGTTCTTCTATGACAGTTCAGCAGCCTATAGCCAGAGGAGCATGTTTTGAGTGTGGTGGGATAGGGCATTACGCGAGAGAGTGTCCTAGATCCAGGCAGGGTTCCAGAGTTCAGACCTCTAGGCCTCCGGCACCGCCAGCTAGAGGAGGAGGATATTCTAGTAGAGGGGGTTCGCAGTCGGGCAGGGGTGGCCATCAGCCTAGCAGAGGTGGTCATCAGTCTGGTAGGGGCAGCGCTCAGTCAGTGAGAGGAGGATCTCAGGCAGTCCGTGGTGGTCGTGGAGGCACACAGTCCGAGGGTGGACGTGCCCATTTCTATGCTTTTCCGGGTAGACCAGAGGCTGAGGCCTCTGATGCGGTTATCACAGGTATTATTTCGGTTTGTCACCGATCAGCTTGTCTTATTTGATCCGGGTTCTACTTTCTCTTATGTGTCCACTTATTTCTCTACGGGTCTGGATATGCTTTGTGATATGCTTGATGTACCTATTCGCGTCTCTACTCCTGTCGGAGATTCTGTGATAGTAGATCGGGTCTATAGGTCTTGTGTGGTCACGTTTATGGGGTATGATACTTGGGTAGACTTGGTTATTTTGGATATGGTGGATTTTGATATTATTTTGGGCATGGACTGGCTATCTCCCTATCATGCTATTTTAGACTGTCACGCCAAGACAGTCACGTTGGCCATGCCAGGTATTCCGCGGTTAGAGTGGAAGGGTACTCCTAGTCCAGCACCTAAGAAGATCATATCATTTCTTCGGGCAAGAAAGTTAGTGGATAAGGGATGTTTAGCATATTTGGCTCATATTCGGGATACTAGTGCGGATACTCCTTCCCTGGAGTCGGTGCCAGTTGTTTGTGAGTTCTCAGAGGTTTTCCCCACGATTTGCACAGTATGCCGCCTGATCGGGATATTGACTTTTGCATTGACTTGGAGCCAGGCACCCGACCTATTTCTATTCCACCCTATCGGATGGCTCCGGCAGAGTTGAGAGAGTTAAAGGAGCAGTTGCAAGACTTGTTGAGCAAAGGATTTATTAGGCCCAGTGTTTCTCCCTGGGGTGCTCCTGTTCTGTTCGTGAAGAAGAAAGATGGTACCATGCGGATGTGTATCGATTATCGGCAATTGAACAAGGTTACAATCAGAAATAAGTATCCAATACCCCGCATTGATGACTTATTTGACCAGCTTCAGGGTGCATCGATCTTTTCTAAGATTGATTTGAGGTCAGGCTATCATCAGTTGAAGATTCGAGCGGAGGATATTCCGAAGACCGCTTTTAGGACCCGTTATGGTCATTATGAGTTCTTGGTGATGTCTTTCGGGCTTACTAATGCCCCCGACATTCATGGATTTGATGAATGGGATCTTCAAGCCTTACTTGGATTCGTTCGTGATCGTGTTTATTGATGACATCTTGGTGTACTCTCGGAGTAAGGAAGATCATGAGAAGCACTTGAGGATCGTGCTTGGCCTGTTGAAGGAGAAGAAATTGTATGCCAAGTTTTCCAAGTGTGAGTTCTGGCTCAGTTCCGTGGCATTTTTGGGACACGTTGTGTCCAAGGATGGGATTATGGTTGATCCCAAGAAGATTGAGGCGGTTAGAGATTGGGCCAGGCCTACTTCAGTGACTGAGATTCGGAGCTTCGTGGGCCTTGCGAGTTATTATCGCCGATTTGTGAAGGGTTTTCCATCTATTGCTTCCCATTTGACTAGGTTGACTCAGAAGAATGAGCCTTTCCAGTGGTCCGATGAGTGTGAAGAGAGCTTTCAAAAGCTCAAGGCTTTATTGACTTCGGCCCCGATTTTAGCTTTACCTGTGGAGGGAAAGGACTTTACTGTTTATTGTGATGCTTCTCGGATTGGCTTGGGTTGTGTGCTGATGCAAGAGGGCAGGGTGATCGCGTACGCTTCGAGACAGTTGAAGGCTCATGAGAAGAACTACCCCACTCATGATTTAGAGTTGGCTGCAGTAGTCTTCGCTTTGAAGATTTGGAGGCATTACTTGTATGGAGTCCATTGTGAGGTGTTCACGGATCATCGTAGTCTTCAGCATGTGTTTAATCAGCGGGATCTAAATTCGAGGCAACGTAGATGGATGGAGTTGCTTAAGGATTATGATATCACCATTCTTTATCATCCGGGAAAGGCTAATGTGGTAGGCGATGCGTTGAGCCGAAAGGCAGTGAGTATGGGTAGCTTGGCGCGTTTGATTGTGGAAGAGCGTCCTTTAGCTATGGAGGTTCAGTGTTTGGCTAATAGTATGGTGAGACTTGATATTTCAGAACCTAGTAAGGTTCTAGCTTGTGTGGAGGCGAGGTCGTCTCTTTTGGAGCAGATTAGGGCCCAGCAGTTTGAGGATGTAAAATTGTGCAAGATTCGGGATAAGGTGCTAAGTGGAGAAGCCAAGGAGGCTATTCTTGATGATGAGGGTATTTTGAGGATTAAGGGGCGCATTTGCGTTCCTAGAGTTGGTGATTTGATTCCGTTGATCTTGAAAGAGGCTCATAGTTCCAGGTATTCCATTCATCCGGGTGCAACAAAGATGTATCGTGATTTGAGACAGCACTACTGGTGGGGTAGGATGAAGAGAGACATTGTGGAGTTTGTTGCCCAGTGTTCGAATTGTCAGCAGGTTAAGTATGAACACCAGAGACCAGGTGGTGTGCTTCAGAAGATGCCCATTCCCGAGTGGAAGTGGGAGAGGATTGCTATGGATTTCGTGGTTGGTCTTCCGAAGACTTTGGGCAAGTTTGATTCGATTTGGGTTATTGTGGATAGGTTGACTAAATCCGCGCACTTCATTCGGTTCGGATTACTTATAATGCGAGAGAAGTTGGCCGGATTTACATTCGAGAGATAGTGCGATTGCACGGGGTTCCTATTTCCATCATTTCCGACGAGAGGCACTCGGTTTACTTCCCATTTTACGGAGGACTTTGCGAGAGGGAATTGGGAACTCAGTTAGATCTTAGCACCGCATTCCACCCGCAGACAGATGGTCAGTCCGAGAGGACTATTCAGGTGCTTGAGGATATGTTGAGGGCTTGTGTTATTGATTTTGGTGGTCATTGGGACAAATTCTTACCCTTGGCAGAGTTCGCGTACAACAATAGCTACCATTCCAGTATTGATATGGCGCCATTCGAGGCTTTATATGGTAGGAGGTGTCGTTCTCCTATTGGGTGGTTTGATGCTTTTGAGGTTCGACCTTGGGGTACGGATTTGCTTTGAGGAGTCTTTGGATAAGGTGAAGCTTATTCGGGAAAAGCTTACGGCGACTCGAGTAGGCGAAGGAGTATGCTTTGATCGGAAGGTTCGTGATATGGAGTTCATGGTTGGTGAGCAGGTCCTATTGAAGGTTTCACCCATGAAGGGTGTGATGCGATTTGGGAAGAAGGGCAAGTTGAGCCCGAGGTTTATTGGCCCTTTTGAGATTCTTCGTCGTGTTGGCGAGGTGGCTTATGAGTTGGCTTTGCCACCAGGTTTGGCAGGTGTTCATCCGGTATTCCATGTTTCCATGCTGAAGAAGTACCATTCAGACGGGTCTTATATCATTCAGTGGGATTCGGTACTATTAGATCAGAATCTATCCTTCGAGGAAGAGCCGGTAGCAATCCTAGATAGGCAAGTGAGAAAGTTAAGGTCCAAGGATATTGCTTCGGTCAAGGTACAGTGGAAGCACCGTCCGATTGAGGAGGCCACTTGGGAGACCGAGGCGGATATGCGGAGTAGATATCCTCAGTTGTTCGACAGTTCAGGTACCCTTTTCTCCATCTTTCCCTTGTCGCTCGAGGACGAGCGATTGTTTGATTGGTATCTGATGTAACGACCCGTTTGGTCGTTTAGCACTTTTGGACTCTTTTTCGCTAAAATACCCTTTCGTAGTTTTAAAGGGTATTCTTGACTTGCGGGAATTAGTGGCACGGTGATTTAATTGGCGAATATTTTCTTTGAAATATATTTATTTAATATGTGTGAATAGTTTATTTATAGGAATATGAGTTTCACACGTATAAGGTCTAAGTTGGTAAATAAAGTATTTAACAGAATGATTACATTTATTATAATGGTTAAGTGATTAAGTAAATTGTGGAAATTATTGGGCTAAGTTATGAGGCTTAACCCACTTATTATGAGCCATATATATTAGAAGCCTAGGGTTTAAAAATAATTCATTTACTGTGGGCATAAAAAAAATAAAGAAAATAGAAACACTTTGACGTAGTGGACGGCAACAATAATTTTTTTTTTCTTTCTTTTCGTGGACTTAAATTCTAGAGAAAACAGGTACGTTTCTTCTACATTGTTGTTCTTAGAATTTCGCTTATGTGTGAAATCATTACGTAATGATTAGTGTGTAACGGTTAAATGAGTTCGTGAGTATTTGTAAAGGGTTAGTCACTGTTTATTCTTGTTTTATATTTGGTTTCTTCAAATTTCATATTCATGTGTTTAGAGGAAAACATAATGATTGCACAATGACTTAAGGGATAATGATTAAGTAATGATGAACTAATCATTTGGGTGATATTGGTAGAATTAATGCAAGGTTATGGTCCCTTGTTAGTACGTTGGTTCTTTTCTAATTGAAAATCATGAAGTTTAATAGGTTTCGTATTTTGTTTCGGTATTAGAATTGCCGTATCGTTGCTATGTTGAAATTTCAATTTTATCGGATGGGTTTATGTTAGTTAACCTTTGGTGTATTGGATTATACGTACACTTCGAATTCATGGTAATTGAGATGTGGTAAGCTAGATTTTTGTCCGAAGTTAAGATTTTGGGGTAATTAAAGGTTTCGAGTCATAGTTCTAAGAAATGAGAATTAATGATTTGAGAGTCCATTTATCGATGAAATTGATAATTTTTAAAATATATGACCCTTGGATTATGGGTGAAATTATTTTTCAATAAAATTTCAATCTTGCCCTTGTGGGCCCAAGGCCACTTTTCGGGGTGCGTTTTGGGGTTTTGAATATAAATATAGAAATATGGGTGTCCTTAGATTCGTATTCTAACGTAGATCGCATATTTTATAGATTTTGATCGTTCAGAGGCTCTACGCAAAGGGAAGGCATTAGTTTGATTGTTCGTGGCACCCGCTCGGCATTGAGGTAGGTTACGGTCTACTTTAGTTAGACTCTGATTAGAGAATCGTATGTAGTTGTAGAAAGTGACGGGGATAGCATATAGGCCTTCGGGCATGGAGTGGAGGTGGATTCCAATTAGGTTGGCTCTGTCAGCTGTTATGTGGGCTTGTTGCCATATGTGTTATTTTTTTGTGATTATCACCTGTTGTATCTCTGTTACATACTAGCTCACTCATCATATGAAAAGGAATGGTAACATTATATGACTTGTATTTGTTGATTGTATATTGGTGATATTGTTGAGACTGATATCATGCATGACATGCTTTCCATATTATTCTTGTGATGATGGTGAGCTAAGTGATTGAGAGACTCCGAGGTTTTTGCCGGAGATTGAGAGTGACAGAGAGACTCCGAGGTCTTTGCCGGAGATTGAGAGTGATTGAAAGCCTCCGAGGTTTTTGCTGGAGAGCACGAGTGGTACATGGACTTCGCGGGTCCCCCATGGGTCATGGCTTTGAGGCACTGCCCTTAGCATGTGTGTACGAGAGTGGAGTGAGAGAGGTGACTGTTGCATTGCATTGCATTCATTCACTCATACATTTGACTGATCATCTGGTAAATTATATCTGTCTTGGCTGATGTCATGATTCCTTTACACTTTACTTGTATATTATATGTGACCATACCTGTTTGCTCTATGTGCTACTTGTTAGTTTCCACTTCTTCATGCGTTATCTAATCATTGTCGGCCTATGATGCTTACCGGTACTAGTGTTGTACTGATACTACTCTTCTTTGCACTTTTGTTGAGTGCAGAGTACGATCCAGGCTCCAGTTCTACACCCCGTGGCTGATACGCGAGGGTGACATCCTTCAGTAATTCAGGGTGAGCTACTTGGTCATCCGTGGCCCCTGAAGGACCTTCTCTATTTATTTCTGTTTTTGTATTCGACAGACAATATGTAGCCTTCGGGTATTTTCAGACTTATATTCCGTACTATGTTAGTGCTCTTGTACCCTTTGACCAGATTTTGGGGTTGTCGTGACATTTCTAGTTATGATAAGTATTTAAGATTAGATAACTTATTCTTATTAAATTTTCCGCTATTTAACTTGTTTTCAGTAATGTGGTTCGCCTACTCGGAGGGATAGTGTAGGTGCCACCACGACTCGACTCACCATGTGTGGCAAATGTCATGCAATGAGACACATGACCATTCATGCTAGCACATGTTACGTTTATCAGCCACTTTATCGCACATGGACACCTACGATAGTAAAATGCCACTTAATTAGCCACTTTCCATCAAAGTGGGGAGTTACTTAATTACCGTAAAAATTACTCCATAAGTTATAATCAATTTTCATTAATTAATACTTTTGCTTATTAAACCCAAATTAATCACATGGAATATATTTCTTACACATTAGATTAAATTAGAATGACATGGAAAGATTTACATTGTTTTTTATTAAAGATGACACACACAAATGGAGAAACGATACAAAACACGTGATGACATATCTGTGGCTATAAATAGCATGACATTAAATATTAAAATTAGGTTTTAGTGTGTTTTTGCATTTTTGCTGCCTATTATTTGTCTAAAGTTTTTGTCTGTTCAGTAAACGATTATTTTTGTTCGATTCTTTTACCAGGTAGGTGTCCTTGTATTATTGTCTGTTCACTCTAGATAAGTCTTGCTTAAGCTGAGCATACCATGAGATACTTAAGGATACGCCACAAGTTTGCGTGACATATTTCAAAGGTAACCGAGACGACCCCTAACGCTTATTGAGATCATTATTTCAGTATTCAGATGAATCTATACAAGGCTTGGACTAAATTTATTTATTATTAATAGCAAGCAGTAGAAGGATCTGGGATTCCTAGAACCGACAAGAGTTCCCTACCTATATTAGACTATGTACTCTGGGGAGTACCATCTCAGAAGAACGCGATGAAATTCAGAAAGAAGAACAAGCTTAGCCTTTGATATATTGAGACTTACAGATTATACGCAAGCCAAAGATTTAAAGCCCTAGAGTCAGTACCCAAGATTTATATGTCAAATTATAAATTCTTTCAGAATTATGCCAGTTAATGATAGTCAGATTACAGAGCAGCTATGTGCAGTTACTGCATGAGAAAACCCCAGCGCTATACTTGATAGCCAACTCCAAAGATTTAGATTAAGCACTAGAAAGTAAAGTTGAAGTCCTATAAAGAAGTCGAAGAGTAATGCATAAGGTTGAAGATTCCAGAATATGGACTGGAACAGTTGGACTATGTAAGGTTATTGAAGAGAAAATTTCGTGTTATTCGTAGAGTCTGCGAATGGCCTACAGGTTACCGAGAGGCATGAAACACTCCAAGGGTTGTAAGGTCTCTAATGAATCGACGAGGGACATAAGTGAGTTATAAGTCTTGTGTAAAGGTTAAAAGGTACGATGAAGTGAACGATATATCTTGAAGGAATAGCTTATAAAAGAAGAAGGAGTTGAGTTATGACTAAGTGTTCTAATATGCAAGATATAAGAGAAAGAGGATAACCGAAAGGAATTGAAGAAGGTGAGTTCGTTGAAAGTTCACATTAATATCCCCTACAAGTTTCTGATAAAGACTTGAGTTAAGTCGACATTCGAGGATGAATGTTCCTAAGGGGGGGGAGGATGTTACACCTCGAAAAAATTTCCGCGCCATGTGTGTTGTGAGTAAACTAACGTAAGCTCGAAGAGGTCATGGAACCCTTATAAGGTTAATGAATACTCTTACCAAGGGTTAAGCAAGCATCTAAAGGTTTCGGGATCAAGCAAACCGAAGAAAATAAGTTCGTCGAAAATTTGGAAAAAAGTTGACAAAATTTTGGGTCCAATTTGGAGGGGTATATCTCCAGGTATATTGGGAGTTTTAAGGTGTTTCAAAATCCTAATGTGAAGTTCGTCGAGTCTAGTTTCCAAACGCAACAAACTCTCGTCGATACGATATCGGAGTAGAGAATTATGGATATTACAAGTCAAGCTGACAGAGCAGAAACGCGTGTAACCGACGTGCTAGAGAATTATGGACATTACAGTAACCGACGTGCTACAGTATTCGGTGTGAACAGTAAAAATCAGAAAATTTAGAAAAGAAAATCTGATTTTTCTCTCTCATTTTCTACCACCTTCTCACCCTAAATTCTCTCTACACTTCTCCAAAACTCTTTCTACCAAATCCATGGAAGGTAATTGGTCTTGTTTCTATTCAAGGTGGTGATGAATTTGGTCTTGGAAAGGGGTGAATAAAGTGAAGTTCTTCTACTATAAGGTATCTTATTCCTATTATTTACATGATTGAGATGATATAAAGGTTTAGCAATTCTTGGAGAGAAAAGAATCATAGGAGAAAAATCATAAAGTGTTGAATTGAAGTTGATGGACATGAGGTGAATTTGAAAGGAAATTTTGGACTAATTTGAGATTAAATTAAATATAATTCCTTGATTATGGTATTGTGGATATGGTTATGGTTAGTTGAGAAATTTGGAAAATATCGTGTGGGATGTTTTATGGAACCTATTGGTGTTGATAATATTGTGGTTGATGTTGGTATTGTTATTATTGTTGTTGGTTGCTGGATTATAATTTTAGGCTAGGCATATAAATAGGGGAGATGCTGCCCGAATTTCGACAGATTCTAAAAAGATTTCATTTGGATGCTTGATACAACTGTATGATATTGATCCTAATGATAATATGGATGGTTTATGTGTAGATTTATGAGCTTGAAAGGATAAACGTTAAGTGGCTAAGGCTATCGAAAGGTATGTTAAGGCTTTCCCTTTCTTTCATTTTGGCATGATCCTATGATACGAGCGAACAACGAGTAATCGAGTCTCTATATTACACTATTCTTAGAAGTATTAGGAGCATCTCAGTTATTGATGATCCAAGCCCCTCTATTATGATTATTCCTTCTGTTCATGGGTCCTAAATATTGTATCATGATAAGGTTAGTTTATGTTTATGTATTACATTCATTTGCATACATTCATATTGACCCGTGACCAGAAGGCGTTATATACGCGTATATTATGTATATTATATATATATATATGAGGTATGGGAAAAGGGCAAGGCGTTATATACGTATTACCACCTGATCAGCTGGTGCACAGTGATGATGATTATTATGCTCGAAGGGGCCATTATGTTATTATGCCCTAAGGGGCTTCCCGAAGAGGCCATTATGCTATTATGCCTGAAGGGGCCTATATGGATATGGATCGGGCCGTATGTTCCTCGGCACTATGACCTATGCATTGCATATCATACGCGGCATTTTTAGTAAGCAGAGATATACATATATGTTCAGATAGTAAGACATACAGATGTATTCATAAGATGTATTCAGTCAGTCAGTTTAGTTTATGATTTTCAGATTTTCTTCATGACTCTTGTGTATGTTACTCTTCTGCCTTACATACTCAGTACGTTATCCGTACTGACTCCCCTATTGTTCGGGGGGGGTGGGCATTCATGCCCGTAGGTTCGGATAGCCGGGGAAAACGAGATCGCATCCTTAGGTCGCTTCTTCGACCGGATAGCGAGCACTCCTCTTTTGCCGGAGTTGCCGTCTAGATCTGGTATATGTTTTGATGTATATGGGTAGGGCAGGGGCCCTGTCCCGTCCATAGCATGTCCAGTATGTCAGTAGAGGCTCATAGACGCTTATATTCAGTCAGACAGTGTGGCCCGCTCAGCACATGTTTGGGTTACATAGTTTTATCGGGTAGCCTTGTCGGCTTGTACCCCGGTTCAGTTTAGTGATGCATCTATATATATATATACATATATATATATATATATATATATGAGTGCCCTCAAGTGACCCAGAGCAAGCATGAGCAGATATGTCATGTACATTTAGTGGCATCTAGGAGGTCAGCTTCTGGGTGTCCGTCATAGTCCTCCGGTCGGGCTGTGACACCTACGATAGTAAAGTACCCCTTAATTAGCCACTTTCCATCAAAGTGGGGAGCTACTTAATTACCTTAAAAATTACTCCATAAGTTATCATAAATTTTCTTTAATTAATACTTTTGTTTATTAAACCCAAATTAATCACATGGAATATATTTCTTACACATTAGATTAAATTAGAACGACATGGAAAGATTTACATTATTTTTTATTAAAGATGACACACACAAATGGAGAAATGATACAAACACATGATGACATATCTGTGGCTATAAATAACATGACATTAACTATTAAAAATAGGTTTTAGTGTGTTTTTGCATCTTTGCGGCCTATTAGTTGTCTAAAGTTTTTGTCTGTTCAGTAAACGATTATTTTTGTTCGATTCTTTTACTTTAGCTATTAATCCATATTAGTAATATTTTCACAAGAGTGTTTCACCAGGTGAAGCATTCTACTCTATGATGGTTCTATTCTATATCATCGTTATTCTGGCTAAAGGTTAACCATGTTCAATGAAGGGACTGCAAAACCAAGAAGACTACGATGCATTTATTTCCTACAAACCCAATGAGGAAGCCTACTTCAGTGGGGATTTTTCATCCGTTTTCGCTCTTGAGAATCCCATCTCTAGTCAGAGTTTAAATTATATTAACATTGTTTTAAGAAAGTACAAATTACATGACTAGGAATAACGTGCAAAACAAGTGTCGCAGAACAATTTGTTTAAATAAAAATGACAGAATTTACAAAATTGAAATTAGAACATGTGATGAGTCCATTCAAGGAAACATTGTGCTTAAATTTTTACCATTATAGATTGTGAAACTTAAATAATTTAATTGAAAGCCCAATATGACATTAGGATCGTGCAACGCAATGATTTTCACAAGACATAACATAACATTAGTTTAATCAAGAAAACATACCTGAATCCACAACATTTTCTAGAAGTGTCTTTAGCGGAAGTGATTAAACTTTCAGACAAACAGATTTGTCTCCATTCCATTGAACCTTTATCACGCTACTTGATGGAAATAGCGTGAATTGCGATTCGAGGGGGACTAATTTCGTAAGTCTACTTTATTCTCGCTATTACACGTAGAGTACATATATATATATATATATATATATATATATATACAAAGATACTATTTTCTTGATGTGTAAGAATGAAAACTTAATGAGCAATTTATAGATGAAGGATGACTGGGCAAGCGTGATGCATGCATGATGCAGGAGTGACTCGTGTCACACGTGGAAGCTACCTCATGCATGCGTGAAACATATAAGAAATGCAATATTAACACCTTTCATGCATGTGCGACATGTGTTAGCCATGCAAACTAACATCATGCAAGTGTGCCACATGTCTGCCATGCAATTTCCAAGCCGTGCATGCGTGCCAAGTGTCCACCATCTGTGGCACATGTCATGCAATGTGACACATATCACATTGACCATTCATGCTAGCACGTGTTACATTTTTCAGCCACTTTATCGCACATGGACACCTACGATCGTAAAATGCCACTTAATTAGCCACTTTCCATCAAAGTGGGGAGTTACTTAATTACCTTAAAAATTACTCCATAAGTTATAATAAATTTTCTTTAATTAATCCTTTTGTTTAACTTAGTCACATGGAATATATTTCCTACACATTAGATTAAATTAGAACGACCTGGAAAGATTTACATTGTTTTTTCATAAAGATGACACGTACAAATGGACAAACGATACAAAACACGTGATGACATATATGTGGCTATAAATAACATGACATTAAATATAAAAAATAGGTTTTAGTGTGTTTTTGCATATTTGCTGCCTATTAGTTGTCTAAAGTTTTTGTCTGTTCAGTAAACGATTATTTTTGTTCGATTCTTTTACATCAGCTGTTAATCTATATTAGTAATGTTTTCACAAGAGTGTTTCACCAGGTGAAGCATTCTGCTCTATGATGGTTCTGTTCTATATCATTATTATTCTGTCTAAAGGTTAACCATGTTCCATGAAGGGACTACAAAACCAAACAGAATATGATGCATTTATTTCCTACAAACCCAATGAGGAGGACTACTTCAGTAGGGATTTTTCATCCGTTTTCATTCTTGAGAATCCCATCTCTAGCCAGAATTTAAATTATATTAATATTGTTTTAAGAAAGTACAAATTACATGACTAGGAATAATGTGCAAAACAAGTGTCGCGGAGCAATTTGTTTAATTAAAAATGAAAGAATTTATAAAATTGAAATTAGAACATGTTATGAGTCCATTCAAGGAAACATTGTGTTTGAATTTTTACCATTATAGATTGTGAAACTTAAATAATTTAATTGAAAACCCAATATGACATTAGGATCGTGCAACGTAATGATTTTCACAAGACATAACATAACATTAGTTTAATCAAGAAAACATACCTGAATCCATAACATTTTCTAGAAGAGCCTTTAGCGGAAGTGATTAAACTTTCAGACAAATCGATTTCTCTCCATTCCACTGCACCTTTATCATGCTATTTGATTGAAATCATTGTGAATTGCAGTTCGGAGGGGACCAATTTATTAAGTCTACTTTATACTCCTATTACACATAGATAGATATATATATATATATATATATATATATATATATATATATATATATATATATATATATATATAACAAAGATACTATTTTTTGATTCGAAAGAATGAAGACTTAATGTGCTATTTATAGATGAAGGATGATTGGGCAAGAGTGATGCATGCATGATGCAGCAGTGATTCGTGTCACACATGAGAGCCACCTCATGCATGCGTGAAACATATAAGAAATGGAAATTTAACACCTTATATGCATGTACGACATGTGTCAACCCTGCAAACTAACATCATGGATGTGCGTCATATGTCGGCCATGCAAATTCCACTCCGTGCATGGGTGCCAAGTGTCTGCCATGTGTGGAACATGTCATGAAATGTGACACATATCACATTGACCATTCATACTAAGACATGTTATGTTTTTCAGTCACTTTATCGTACATGGACACCTCCGATCGTAAAATTCCACTTAATTAGTAGAAACGGTACAAAACACGTGATGACATATCTGTGGCTATAAATAACATGACATTAAATATAAAAATTTGGTTTTAATGTGTTTTTGCATCTGCGCTACCTATTTATTGTCTAAAGTTTTTGTCAATTCAGTAAACGATTATTTTAGTTCGATTCTTTTACGTCAGCTATTAATCCGTATTAGTAATGTTTTCAGAAGAGTGTTTTACTAGGTGAAGCATTCTGCTCTATGATGGTTCTTTTCTATATCATCGTTATTTTGGATAAAGGTTAACCATGTTCAATGAAGGGACTTCAAAACCAAGAAAAAATATGATGCATTTATTTCCTACAAACCCCATGAGGAGGACTACTTCAGTGGGGATTTTTCATCCATTGTCGTTCTTGAGAATCCCATCTCTAGTCAGAGTCAAGAAAGTGCAAATTACATGACTAGGAATAAAGTGCAAAACACATGTCGAGGAAAAAGTTGTTTAAATAAAAATGAAAGAATTTTGAAAATTGAAATTAGAACATGTGATGTGTCCATTCAAGGAAACATTGTGTTTGGATTTTGACCATTATAGATTGCGAAACATAAATAATTTAATTGAAAACCTAACATGACAATAGGATTATGCAATGTAATGATTTTCACAAGACATGACATAACATTAGTTTAATCAAGAAAACATACCTGAATCCACAACATTTTCTAGAAGTGTATTTAGCGGAAGTGATTAAACTTTCAGACAAACCGATTTCTCTCCATTCCACTGCACCTTTATCACGCTATTTGATGGAAATAACTTTGAATTGTAGTTCAGAGAGGACCAATTTCTTAAGTCTACTTTATTCTCCTGTTACACATAGAGTAGATATATATAACAAAGATATTATTTTCTTGATGTGTAAAGAAGACTTAATGAGCTATTTATGGATGAAGGATGGTTGGGCAAGCGTGATGCCTGCATGATGCAGGTGTGACTCGTCTCACACATGCAAGCCATCTCATGCATGCGTGAAACATATAAGAAATTCAATTTTAATGCCTTGTATGCATGTACGGCATGTGTCAGCAATGCAAACTAACATCATGCATGTGCGCCACATGTCAGCCATGCAATTTCCACGTCGTGAATGTGTGCCAAGTGCCCACCATGTGTGTCACATGTTATGCAATGTGACACCTATCACATTGACCATTCATGCTAAGACGTGTTATGTTTTTCAATCACTTTATCGTACATGGACACCTCCGATCATAAAATTCCACTTAATTAACCACTTTCCATCAAAGTGGGGAGTTACGTAATTTCCTTACAAATTACTCCATAAATTATAATCAATATTCTTTAATTAATCCATTTGTTTATTAAACCAAACTTAATTACATGTAACATATTTCTTACACATTATATTATATTAGAATGACATAGAAAGATTTACACTGTTTTTTCATAAAGATGACACACACAAATGGAGAAACAATACAAAACACGAGATGATATATCTGTGGCTATAAATAACATGACATTAATTATAAAAAATTGGTTTTAATGTGTTTTTGCGTCTGTGCTGCCTATTTGTTTAAAGTTTTTGTCAATTCAGTAAGCGATTATTTTTGTTCGATTCTTTTACGTTAGCTATTAATCCGTTTTAGTAATTTTTTTATGAGAGCGTTTCACCAGGGTGAAGCACTCTGCTCTATGATGGTTCTGTTCCATATCATGGCTATTCTGGTTAAAGGTGAACGATGTTCAATGAAGGGACCGAAAAACCAAGCAAAATATGATGCATTTATTTCCTACAAACCCAATGAGGAGGACGACTTCAGTGGGGATTTGTCTTCCATTTTCGATCTTGAGAGTCCCGTTTCTAATCTGAGTTTAAATTATATTAATATTGTTTTAACAAAGTACAAATTATAAGAATAGGAATAACGTGCAAAACATGTGTCGAGGAACAAGTTCTTTAAATAAAAATGAAAGAATTGCGAAAGTTGAAATTAGAACATGTTGTGCTCCCAAACGCACACGAAAATATATGCGGTCATACAAGTAATATATAACTTTTAAGTCCAAATATCGATCCCACAGAGACGTAGATTCTACTGTTAATCTAATTCAAATTTGAATAAAACTATTCAAGAAAGTAAAAATCAAAGTGTTTGTTGTAATTAAACTAAAACTGAAATAAACAATTTATGATGGGTGTTTTTGTGAGTGAGAATATTTTGACAAAGACGATAAGATTTATCAGATGATGGAGAGTTCCAGGGTTATGCCTTTCGACAATCCAATTGATCTTCTGACAATTCTACCGATCTTATTTCCTGGGTTACTAGTTGATGGGTTAATTATAACTTTATGAATATCTTCCGAGTTGCTCACAAGCCTGTAGATGCTACTATAATGCCTATATCCCTATGGTTGCCAGAGGTAACAAGAACGCATTTATTTCTCTGTATTCAACTAAGCAAGGCTAAAGGGTATATTCCTATCCTCATTAGCGAAACGATTATATCGAACAAGCCCTATTTATTCTTATTACGAATGCGAATTCCCTATCCCTAGTTTAATTCACATACCACAGATAGTGTTCAACTATTGACCAGATAATCAAACAATTAAGATCAAGAATAAATAAGCAACCCAAAAATATGAAAATTTAATTGATAGAAATTTTCGCCAAACCAACTATCATGTCTTTCGCCACAACCCTAGAATTAAGAAGTTTAGCTACTCATGATTCTCAATGAACAACAAGAATTCATGAATAATCTAGCGTTGAAAAAGATGGAGATAAAATAAAATATAGAGAGAGAAAGTAAAACAACGGCTTACAAGTCTTAGAATATCCCAACACACCGTTTACAGCTCAATAAAATGTATATTTATAGCTGATGTTTGGCCAAAACTGCATATATTTGGTCGTTGTTGCCTCTCATTCTAGTACTTTTAATCGTATTTTGAGTATTAGCTATAGTGGTTTGGACTAATATTATATTTTTATTATGTAGGAATAAAGCGATGTGAAGATAAAGAGATTTGGAACAAAATTAAATAAAGAATGGAAGGGAAAAAAAGGACGACAAATATTAAAATAAAAGGGGACAAAGGGGAGACACTACCAAGTTTTTGTCTCCCCAAGTGAAGACAAAAATAAAGTAGGAAAATAAGAAGTGAAGAAAGCAAAAGAATCGTCCTAGCTGCTGCCAATTCAAACCAACGCGGATAGGAATAGTTTCAGACTACAACTTTTCCTTATTTTGTTTGGAATTTGTTATTTTATTTGGGCTTTTTTCTACACCTATAAATATTTCATAAGCCACAATTCTTAGACATCTTTGGCAGAAAACACAAGTTTGGAGGCTAGGGTTCCTACGTATATTTTCTTTCTTTTATTCGAACCTTGTTTATGGGAATTTCTTGGTGACAATTGAGATTGAAACTCTTGTTGTGCTTATTTATTGATTGACAATAATCAAGTAAGTTATTGTTATTTTAATTATTCTTGTTCTTCAACGTTTCTCAAGGGAGTAGCTAACCCTAGGACTTGCCCATTTACTTTGTTTGAAACTCGGAAGAAGAAGAACGGGGTTGGGATAGAATTATTAACATGAATTTGGGGCGCTAACCCTTATCTAATGAAAATTGACCTAGGAATAGGCGATACCACTTGTAGCCATATTCGGGTGTTCTTAATGCCCCTAATTGCTTGAGGGATCTTCAATTGGGTAGTCTAGTTAATCTTCGGGAGAAGTTAATTTAGAGTCATTATCCGAGGCTAATTAACATAAACTTGCTATTATTTATAATTCGTGAAATAGATTGGATTGTTACTTGAGAAATAGATTCCTTAATTCCTTACTTGTGTCCATTGATCAATTTACTTGCTTTCTAGATTAGAATTTATATTTCCGTATTTTATCAAAACCTTATCAAAAATCACCATTGGTGCGTTCGTCTTAGCTGTTGTTGGTGATAATTCCTAATCTGCTTAAACTCCTACATATTGTTCTTTGTGGGATTTGACCCCAACCTTGTTGGGTTACTATATTTGACAACGTCCGTGTTATGCCATTAAAAGGTGTAATTTGAGCGTATCAATAGTCTAGGAAAAAAAAATTAAGTAATACTAATTCCGGTCAAACCGGGAGAGTTTCTGCGCAAAATGGCTTGGTGCGCCGCCCTGGGGCAGCGCCTCAAGAGGGGTTTTCCAGTGCTCTGTTCTGCTGAGCTTTTCACCAACCACTGTGAAGGGGCGGCACCCCAAGAGGGATTTTTCAATTTCTTGTTTTGTCCAGCTCCCCTTTTCGGTCCTTCTCGTGCACACTTGGTCCTTCATTCCAAAATGTGACCAAACTGCTCGGTTTCTAGTCATTTGTCCTCATTGTACCTGAGCACACAAATCATACCAACATAAGCACGAATACAACAATTCCATCATAGAAATTGCGATTAAAGTACTAAGAACGAGAGGTAAAGTGACGCTAAATATCGATATTTGTGAAAAATATCACTACCCCCCACTTAGACTTTGCTCGTCCTCGAGCAAATACTCACTTACAAGCCCACAATCATGCCATTCAAACAGGTTTGCTCAGGCTTCGGTTTGAGCAAATTCGCTCGAAAGACATGCCAAAGATCAGAATTTCTGTCAAAACAACCACCAACAACCTTCTCAAAAAACAATTTTCTTTCAAGAACAACATGACTCAAAGACACCACTTAAAAACAAAGCGATCATGCTACTTAACCAAGAATCCAACTATTACATCCTGGAAATTTTGAGTTGTTTGCATTATAAGTGGACAAACACAAGCTTAAGGTGGACATGAAGTCTTTGTAAGGTTAAGGGGAGTATTTGATAACTTTAAGTGCGTACATTAAGGTTTTGGAGTCATATGAATTGGTGGAAGCAAGTTCGTCAAAAGAAAGGGAATTCGAGTCATGTTTTAGGAAGATTCCTCATTGATTCAGCTATACCTTATTTAGTAATGTCTTGAGGAGGATAAATAGGGCCCCTTAGATGGTTAATGAAGTGTCACACAAGTTCCAAGAAGGTTCCATAAGGATTGGAAGTCAAACGAATCGAAGGGATCAACTTATCGAAAATGGGCAGTTTGATGGACCATTTGATAGACCGTAGGGTGTTTGACGGCCCGTCAAATGGTGAAGCCACCACTATAAAACAGTCACAGTGAGGCCTGTTGGGATGGCCTATTTGATGGACCGCAGGACGTTTGACGGTCCGTCAAAGGGGACGTAAAGTGGCCGACGGGATTTTAAGTGACTCTTTATATACTTCGTTTTATCTCCTTTGGGTTAATTTTTTCCCCAAATCAGATCCTAGAGCTCTCCAAAACCCTCTCCCCAAGTCTATAAACTAATCCATGCTAAATGCAAGAGAATCAAGAGATTCAAGTGATAAGAAGCTTACTAGGGTTTGTGAAACTTAAGTTTTCCTTTGGTGTTGATGTTGGAGACTTCACTTTGGTGGAGTAAGTTGATCCAAGGCTTGTGCTTAGGTGATTAAGGTAAGTTTTTACACCTTTTAAATATAGTTTAGGTTGTTTGATTGTTGTAACATTTGGTTGAAGGAAGAGAAATGAAAAGAGAGTTCAAGTATGAATGTGAGCACATTATGAGCTATAAATTAACTTGAATTATAATTCTTTGCATGTTATGAGTACAATCTTGTTGTGGGAGGTACTAATCATGTTGAGGAAGTGTTGTATGTAAGTATATATGGTGTTATGTTGTAGTTATTGTTATGGGTTGATTATGGAAAGGAGTTTTGGAGATCGAATGGAGCCTAACTTAAATGAAATCTCTTAATTATGGTGTTGTTAATAATGTCGTGGTTGATTGGGAGTTGTTTTGAAATTTGGTAGAAGTAGATGAAATAGGGGAAATGCTGCCCAATTTTTGCTAGCTCATGAATTATACTAGCTTGAACTCAAGAGTGTCTTTGAGACCTAACCTTGGTATGAACCCTCTTGAATGTAGATTTCTCGGACTTTGGAGGAGAATGTTAAGTAGTTAAGAAGACATAAAGGTATGTAAGGCTAACCCTTCTTTCTTAAGGCATGATCCCATTGTTGTATACCTATATGTTAAATCCATAATGTCTTCCATGATTATTCCATTCCTACAAGTGCTAAAGCTCATAGTTCTTGATACTCTCATGATATTATTGATCCCATCCTATGATAGTTAATCCTCTATGGAAAGATATAGTGATAATGATGATGATGATGATGTTCCTTTTACTTATGAAATCCTATATGTGTATATATATATATATATATATATAGAGCTATGTTATGACACCGAGCCTATATGGCCGGGTATGATATCTATTGTACACACACCACTGATCAGTCGGGTACTAATAACACCGAGTCCCATTGTGGCCGGGTACGCTTCACACTGAGTCCTGAAAAGGTCGGGTACATTATAATGATGATACTATTTATATATGTATGTATATGTATATGTATGGAAGGTCTTCTTTAGAGAAAAGGGTAATTAAATATGATGAACGTCGCAAGAGGTATAAATGGCTCTTCTATCTCATGTTATCCTTCGTGTTTTATCACGTTATTACTTATGCCTTACATACTCAGTACATTATTCGTACTGACGTCCTTTGATTTATGGACACTGCGTTCAGGCCCGCAAGTGGCCGGATAGGGGACAGACTCAACCCTTAGCCTACTTTATCTGAGATTGTCTAGAGGAGCGCCATTTGATTCGGAGTTGTAGCCGTTGGTACTATTCTTTTGTGTATTTATATGGACATGGCGGGGCCCAATCCCGTCTTTATGATGTCACATACTCTTGTAGAGGATCGTAGACAGTCTGTATAGTTAGATGTCTCTCAGCCTTGTCGGCTTATGTATATATATGTGCGCATAGTTGATGATGTTGAGATAAAAGTGCCTTAGCCCGATGAAATTATACCATTGATGCATGGAATTTTACGAGTTAGCCATGTGGCTTACCTAGATATGATTGTGGAAGTATGATGAGAGGTGCCCGGTGGGTAAGCTCCGGGTGCCCGTCATGGCCCTCCAGTTGAGTCGTGACAAAAGTGGTATCGGAGTAGTTCATCCTAGGGAGTGTCTACGAGCCATGTCCAGTAGAGTCTTGTTTATAGGTGTGTTGCGCACCACACTTATAAACAGGAGGCTGCGGGCATTTAGGAATGAATGACCTTCTTTTCTTCATATATCGTGCGATAGAGCCACGATATAAGAGTTTCCCTTTCTTAACCGTGTGTTGTGTTTTTTAGCGATGGCTGTAAAGAGAAAAGCTACAGCAGCCCAAAAAGGCAAGACAGTAGCAGGAAGGGGGACAAAGAGAGTACCGCCAACAGATATAGAGGAGGCTAAGTCCCAGAATGAGGTTCCTCTCAGTCCTCTCACTCGTTGCTTATTTTAGAGGAGCACGAGGGAGCCTCAGCCCCAGCTCCAGCACCTCCAGTTCCTCCACCAGATGCCTCAGGCCTAGAGATGAAAGAGGCCGTCTAATTGCTGACTCAGTTAGTCGCCGCTTAGGCCCAGCGGTAGGGTACGGGTCATAGTGATAGAGCTGTTAGTGCCAGAGCCCATGATTTTATTAGCATGAACCCTCTGAAATTCTTTGCATCAAAATCGGAAAAGGACCCTCAAAGCTTTATTGAAAGGATGTTGAGGACACTTCAGTTAATGCATGCTTCTGATGTCGAATCGGTAGAGTTGGCCTCCTATAGATTGCGGGATGTCGCGGTTCATTGGTACACGGTTTGGATGTTTTCTAGAGGAGTCAATGCATCACTCCCGGTATGGAAAGAGTTCGTGGATGCTTTCCTCCAATACTACTTGCCACCAGAGGTTTGGCGGGCTAGAGCTGACAGGTTCTTGAATCTTAGATAGGGAAGTATGAGCACCCTAGAGTATAGCCTCCGCTTCAATTATTTGGCTAGGTATGCTCCGGCCATGGTACCGGATATGGGAGATCATGTGCACCGGTTTGTGAGTGGCTTAGGGACACATTTGATGGATAAATGCTTGACTGCGTCACTTTAAGATGGTATGGATATTTCTCGCATTCAGACCCATGCCCAAAATTTGGAGGAACGGTAACACCAACAAAGAAGTGAGCGTGAACATGATAGAGGTTATAGCAAGAGGCTAGATCTTCGAGTCCGACTAGTGAGTTCAGAGGAGCGAAAATATAACAGTATTCTAGGCATTCAGGCCATTCCATGACTAGTGCACCTCTACAATTTGCGGGCCAGAGATTCGATCGACCTATTCACTCCGGACCAGGTCAGATTTTCAGAGCTTCGGGCTCACAGTATAGGGGTGACTCAGGCCAGGCAAGACCACCTCTACTACGATATTCTCAGTGCGAGAAGCTACATTAGGGTTAGTGCCGATTAGGTTCAGATGCTTGCTATGCCTGCGGTCAGCCAGGCTATATAGTGTGTGACTGCCTTTCGAGAGTTAGTAGAGGTACGGTTCAGGCCACAGGGTCAGCAGCTGAGTTTTCATCATCTATACGCCCCCCAGGGCAATGCTTACAAACGCCAGTTAGTCGTGGTAGAGGTAGAGGAGGAGCACCTAGTTCAAGTGGTCCTTAGCACCGTATTTATGGATTGGTCAGGCGACAGGATCTTGGGTCTCCCCTAATGTTGTCACAGGTATATTATCGATATTTTTTCATGATGTATATACATTGATTGATTCAGGCTCCACATTTTCATATGTTACTTCTTATATTGTTGGTCGATTTGGGGTAAAATCGGAGTCAATCAAACCTTTCGAGGTATCTACACCAGTTGGTGAACCGGTGCTAGCTAGTCAAGCATATAGAAATTGTGTAGTTGTGATTTGTGATCATCGTATTATGGCTGATCTACATGAGTTGAAAATGGTGGATTTTGATGTTATTATAGGCATGGATTGGTTGGTTTCTTGCTATGCCAATGTTGATTGCAGAACAAAAATGGTTCGCTTCCAGTTTCTGGGAGAATCAGCTTTGGAATGGAAGGGAAATATAGCATCTCCGAGGGTGGGTTTATTTCCTATCTTAAGGCAAGGAAGATGATTGCTAAAGGTTGTATTTATCATTTAGTCTGGGTTCAAGATATAGAAGCCAAATCACCGACTCTTCAGTCTGTCCCTGTAGTAAATGATTTTCCGAATGTATTCCCGGATGATCTTCCAGTCCTTCCCCCAGAGCGAGAGATTGATTTTGCTATTGATGTTCTACCGGAGACTAAACCCATATCTATTCCTCCTTAGAGGATGGCTCCCGCAGAGTTGAAAGAGATGAAGGAACAATTGAAGGACTTGCTTGAGAAAGGCTTTATCAGGCCTAGTTCATCACCGTGGGGAGCACCGGTATTGTTTGTAAGGAAGAAAAATGGCTCCTTGCAAATGTATATTGATTACAGACAGCTGAATAAGGTGACGATTAAGAATAAATATTCACTTCCAAGGATTGATGATTTATTTGGTCAATTGCAGGTGCCAAATGGTTCTCAAAAATAGACTTAAGATCCGGGTATCTGTCACGCCCCGAACCATGGCCTGGGCATAACACGGCACTCGGTGCCTTACTGCATGTGACCGAGCTAACCACATGGCTTGTGAATCATCATGAGGCATACATGAGCGGAAATATAGCATGAACGTGATCGAGCTTTCATAAACATGAGATGTCATAATAATTTAATGAAAATACTTGTTTAAATCACAAATGCGGAAATAACATGAGTTGAGCCATAGATGGCTAAACACCTTGCATGTCTAACATAACTAAGCTGACTAGTCTATGAAACCTCTAATCGTGAATCCTGACTGGAAAACATACTTGCTGGGACAAGGCCCCCGATACCTTTAGATGTAAAACTAACTAAAGAATGACAATGTCTAAACCCGAATGAGATGGGGCTCACCAATAGTTCGGTACGTGCGGATCCTACGAGCGAGGGTGTCGTCCTGTAAATTCGTACCGCATCATGAAATGCGGGCCCCGGCAATAAAGGGGACGTCGGCACATTGAATGTACTGGTATGTAAAACAACTGAAAGAAATAACATGGGACATGGAATAACATGATAAGAATCGAAAACCCGGACATGAACATGAGCATTAGCATGAGTATATATATATATATATATATATATATATATATATATATATATATATATATATATATATATATATATATAACACAAGTAAAACTTGATAAGTAGGGAGAGCATTTCATAAACGACCATGTGATATCACCACGTGGGTACGTAAGTCGGTACCTCGCCGGACCCGGCGAGCCCCATACCTTGCCGGGGTCTAAGGTGGTAACGTGCCTGATGGATCCATTCAGTGTATAATTAAGGTATCGTCCTAACTAGGCGGAGCGATCCTTGTCCTACGGTGGCTACGTAGTTTGAGGCTATCTGAGCCTTCTCGGTAATTCATGCAACTCCCAAAAACATGAATATGATATAATTGGCTAATAAGCCCATGATTTTCGTGAATTAACTTGTACTTGTCTTGTAATCATGATTTCACGAAATAACTTGTAAATATGGTTTCATGAAATAACTTATAAATATGGTTTCGTGAAATAACGTGTAAGCATGGTTTCATGAAATAACTTGTAAATATAGTTTCATAAAATAACTTGTATTTAGCATGTATGTATCTTGTATCATAGCATGAAAGTAATTATATAATATAGTTGCATGAAAACTTGTAGACATGTAGGATATTCATGAAATAATC
>NC_081352.1:15115720-15212006 GCF_029784015.1 Lycium ferocissimum
AGTTTCATTCATGTTCTACACTCTCCAACAACACATAAACATGCTAAATTCAATTAATTCATTACTTCTAAACTTTCAACCATGCACACGGCCACACAACACTTCACACGGCTCAACTTGAGCATGCAATATTTCATGAATTTCCATCATTTCCACATTCAACAACATGCATGAACCACTCATAACACATAAAAGAGAAGATTAAACCTCACCTTCTTTGTTCCCTTCAATACTCGGCTATGGCGTCCTTTGCAAGAACGAATGGTTTTCTTCCTCCAACAACTACTCCATGTCGACGAGGGCCTCCTAATTAGTAAGGAACCAAGGAGAAAATATTTTTTTCTTGACCACAACCCATGGCTGAATTTCGGCCAGCCATGGCCGTGTCTCTCCTCTCTTTTGTTTTCTCCAAACTTCTTGAATTTTCTCAAGTATGGAATGTTTAGCTTGTGTCTTACATGCCAATACTCATATATATATATATATAAATATGGGAGCACATGGCTGGTCATGTGCCCCCTTATGGCCGTTTTTCTCCTCTTTTATTACTTCTTCACTTTTCTTCAATTTTCTAGATTTTTCTTTTTCTTTCCCTCCAAGTTTCTTGAATTCTTTTTCTAATAAAAACCAAGTTTTACAATATTAAAAGTCTTAATGACTAAAGCAACGACTATGATCCTATGATGGCTATGGTTCTATGACGACTATGATTCTATGATGCCTATGATTCTACGATGACTATGATCCTGTGATGGCCATGATTCTATGATGACTATGATTCTATGACAACTATGATTCTACGATGACAATGATGATGTCAGATATGCTATGTCTATGACCCGATATGCTATGATATGTTCTATGTTGATAGTCTCGCCTTATGATTATCGTTCCTTCAAGGTGAGACAAAGCGACCATGATTATCCCATAATGCGATCGGAGGTTTCCGACCTTACGTCACTCCGATAAGTACATGATTTCCTTGGGCTCTCTTGCATGCTAAATATGAACATGGGTTGGGGGGATGGGATACTTGAATACTTGGAAGCGGGAAGGAAACTATGTTTCATTGCCGCCTGTCGAAATTGGCTTATCATCCCGGACGCGGGATGCCCGGACGCGGATTTATGGGCTAGGGGTATATTCGGCGCTATGTGGGTGAGCCGTCTCGTGCGGCACTATGACCTGATATGACCAAATAAGCATGCATGGCATCCGCCCAGGGGCACTCATATGCACAGGTTACTCTGCTATCCTATGATATGTTCTATGCTCTCCATGCAATGTATGATTCCTATGTACAGGTCACAGCTTGACATGATATGTTTCTATGCGGTTATTGTTCACGTATACATTTCTTACTATGTTATTATTCATGCCTTACATACTCAGTACATTGCTCGTACTGACCCCTCGTCTTCGGGGGCTGCGTTTCATGCCGCGCGGTACACCCGCATTTACGCAAAGTTAGCATAGAAGATGTTTTCGGCGGAGTTGGCGAACTGCGTTTGCTGCGGAGCGTGGCGAGTCGGCCGCACACGTGCTATGATATCTAATTATAGTTAGAGACTTTGCGTACGAGAGTCGTGGGTCTAAGGTGTCACCTTTAAAAAGAGTTTCCGGTTGACGCATTTTATTATACGGAGCCCTCATATTTTCAATCTGTATTTACTTTGAGAAATGACGAAAAGATTTTGAAAAAAAAAATTTGCTATGTATTTTACTTCATTTTGTCTTAAGAATCCAAAGAGTTTATATGTGTAATAAGAGTTAGCGGGTTCGCTCGGCTCCGTACACCGGGTCGGGTGCCCATCCCACCCTAGCAAAGTCGGGGTGTGACACAACCATTCAGAATTCAGCAGTTTCGTCGCTAGTAGTGGAAGTGAAAGAGCGACAATACGAAGATCCCATGCTAATGCATTACAGAGATACACTCCCTCAGAAAGAGGAGTCATCATTTGAGATTGCGGGAGACGGAGTTCTCCAATGTCGAGGCAACATTATGTGTTCCTAATGTGGCAAGTTTACGCCACCAAATATTGAGAGAAGCTCATTGTTCCCGTTATTCTATCCACCCCGGAGCAATGAACTTGTATCATGATTTTAAGTCTATATATTGGTGGAATGGGATAAAGAAAGATATAGCGAAATTTGTAGCTCCATGTCCCAATTGTCAACAAGTGAAAATCGAGCACCAAAAGCCGGGCGGATTGTTACAAGCTATGGAAATCCCACTTTGAAGTGGGAAGTGACTAACATGGACTTCATTATGGCTTACACCATTCTCGACGTAAGTATGATTCCATATGGGTGATTGTGGATAGACTCACGAAGTCGGCTCATTTCTTACCGTACGGGGAACTACGTATGTGGAAAGAGTATGCAAAGCTTTATGTTAAAGAGATAGTGCGACTTCATGGTGTCCCAGTATCTATTATCTCGGACGGAAGGAACTCGGTTCCGACTAATTTGGAAGTCCTTCCAAGAGGGTTTGGGGACTCATGTGAGCCTTAGCATGACATTTCATCCACAGACTGATGGACAAGCTGAACGTACCATTCAAACTCTTGAGGATATGTTACGGGAATGTATGTTAGATTTTGAAGGTAATTGGGATGATCACTTGCCACTCATTGAGTTTGCTTACAGTAATAGTTATCATTCTAGTATTCAAATGGCACCGTATGAGGCTTTATATGGGCGAAAGTGTAGATCCCCAATTGGGTGGTTCGAGCTAGGAGAGACTAAATTGATAGGGCCAGACTTGGTTGAGCAAGCCATAGAGAAAATTAAGCTCATACAAGATCGGCTATTAGCAGCCCAAAGTCGTCAAAACTCCTATGCAAATAATCGCCGAAGGGACTTAGAGTTCCAAGTTAAAGATTAGGTATTCTTAAAAGTGTCGCCAATGAAGGGAGTTATGAGATTTGGCAAGAAGGGGAAGCTTAGTCCACGGTACATTGGGCCTTATGAAATTGTGCGCAAAGTAGGCAAAGTGGCTTACGAATTAGATCTACCTCTTGATTTGGAGTCAGTTCACCCAGTTTTCCATGTCTCGATGCTTCGTAAATGTGTTGGAGATCCTACTAGGATCGTGCCAGTAAATGATGTGCAAGTGATAAAAAAGTTGACTTATGAAGAGGTACCCATTGCCATATAAGATAGGCAAGTACGGAGCCTTAGAAACAAAGAAGTGGTCTCAGTTAAGGTTTTGTGGAGAAATAATAACCGAGAAGAAATGGCATGGGAAGCGGAAGAAATTATGAAATCCAAGTACCCGCACTTATTTCAGCCCCCGGAAGAGGGCCAAGATGAGACATCAAGATAATAAGGTATGTAAGTTTTCCTTTTTATGCATTTGGGTCGTGTGTGGCCAAATTCTATTGCTATTATGTTGTGGCCCTGTGAGGCATTGTTATTATGGACTGTTGTGACAGGATGGCAATGCCATATTATAGGGGAAACTCTGGCAAAATTTTCGTAGAATTCTCGAGTGCTTAACATTCGAGGACGAATGTTCCTAAGGGGGGAAGAATGTTACACCTCGGAAAATTTTCCATTGATGTACAGTGAATAGACTAATGAAGAGTACGAAGTATACGGTATCTCAATAAGTAAAGAATGACTTTGATGACCCTAAGTAAGATTTCAAGAACATTCGATGTTAGACGAGAAAGTTTTCGAAGAGAAGGCAAGACATACGATAAGTATCGGAAGAGATTTAAGAGTAACAAGTTAATGATGATCTAACGATGCTTTGGAGAAGAGTTATAAAATCCTTTAGATTGTTAATGAGGCGATAAACAAGTGTTAAGAAGGTTCCATAAGGATTGGGGATCAAACGAGTCGACGAGAACGAGTTCGGATTGACTGGGCATTATATGGCCAAACATACTGGCCGTATAAAACATACGAACAAGATGTTCAGCCCGTACATTTAGCCGAATGTCACCCTCTCTCGGACCAAATCTATGGCCGTACATACGGTCAGTATAAATTATACGGACCGTATGTTGGTCCATAGAAGTTGGTCGGGTCAGAATTGAGTTATTTAATAAGGATCCAAGTTTCATTTTATTTCATTTCCACTTCACTCCACTTTTCTCTAGAATATCTCTCTACATTTCTCCCACAAGATTTTAAGAGAAATTAGTGTTCAACTCTATTAAACCAAGTGAATCAAGTATAAGAAACCCATTAAAGTTCATCCAAAACAAGAAATCCAAGTGAAGTGTTCGCACCCAAGGTTCATTCCTACACCATCTAAGGTAAGTTTTATGGTATTTCCATGTTGTTTAAGGTATTTGAAAGTTGAAACACTTGGATTATATAGGGAAATAGGAAATGGGTCATGAATGTGGAAATAGTGTCACTTTTGAGTAAATGTTTGGATTAAGTCATGATTCTTGATATGTTATGATTATAATCATGTTATAAATGATATTTAGAACATGGGATAGACGTTGTATCTCATGAGAAGCACTTTACAAATATAGACTCATAGTTCCCGGAATGTAAAAAGGTCATGGAGGATAAAGAAAATCATGTCATAGGATTCATGCCTTAGAGAAAGAAGGGACTAGCCTTACATAGCTTTCGGCTTTCGAACTTGCCGACTAAACGCTTCCTTCCAAGTTCGTAATTCTACATTCAAAGGAATTCGTGCTAAGATTAGATAATCGAAAACATACTTAAGCTTAAGCTAAAGCTAACGAAAATTGGGCAGCATTTCCTTTGTTTCTACAACTTCTCCATATCATATAACAACTTTCAACATCCACAACAACACCCAAAATATCATAATCAACAATCTTCATCAAACTATACATTATTCAATCCTCCAAATTCCATTCCAAATAATTCATAACCAAATTACCACACTACATCATATTCGTCAACACATAATGCTTCTTCAACATTCTTAATATCATTTATAACAAGATTTTATTCATAATACATCAAGAGTCATGATTCATGTCAACTACTATTCAAGAATACCATTATTTTCACATTTGAGCTCCATATTCTATTTTCTTCCACAATCCAAGTCTCTCAACCCCTCAATAATCCAAATAACATGAAATGATCATAAAACTTACCTTTGATATGTAGAAATAGGTTTTGGATGGAGATGGTTCACTTGAAGAAAACCTTAGCTTTAATTCAAAGAGATTTCTTGACTCCAAGCAACCCTAAGGGCTCCCTTACACTTGATTCCCTTGGATTAATGATATTGATCTTTGATCTCCTTTGGATTCATGAGAATGAAATATGTAGAACCTTCTAGAGGTCTTGAGAGAAGTGGAGAAGTGAAAGAATGAGAAATTAGAAGTGGGAACATCATTTTATACTTGAAAAATTTTCAGCCCGTCGGGTGTTATACGGACACTTATACAGTCCGTATAACATTGTACGGTCCGTATAAGTGACCGTGTTTCACCATCATGGAAAACATCCTTCCTATTGGGTTATACAGACCGTATAAAGTTATACGGACCGTATAAGTGGTCATATAACTCTACTTTTTCGAAATTAATTCTGTCGTTTCGTTTGATCTCCAATCCTTATGGAACCTTCTTAGCACTTGTTTAACACTTCATTAGAAATCTGAGGAGTGTTATAAATTTTCCTCAAGGCCTCATTTGATCAATGTTAGTTCAGTACTTGTAACCCTCTTTCAAAGCACGACTTATACTTGACATTCTTCAACGACTTTCTTTTCTTGCCTCAAACGTCTTTGGAATCTTAATGGGAACTGTTAAGTAACATTTCTTACTTGTAGAAACAATGCATACCTCTCACCCTGTGTCTGTCTATTCATCACAGGACGACATGAAATTTTTTGAGGTATAACAGTCTCCCCCCCTTTAAAAACATTCGATCTCGAATGTTAAGTTCTCGGGAATTCTATAAAAATTTCACCAGAGTTTACCCTGTAACATGGCGCTAGCATCCTGTCACAACAACCCACAGTAACAATGCCTCTGTCACACCCCACCCTAGGTAAGTCGTGATTGGCACTCGGCACCTTGCGGAAACCGAGCGAGCCATCTTAAAACTCATATCCTCTATGTCTCGAATGTCAATAATAAGATCAAGAGGCAAAATATAAATATAATATCATGCATAAGTATATATACAATAGACCCATGATGCCGACATTACTACTGTCACACTATTACTAAGCTGTACACAGGAACTGTCTGTAAAGCCACTATGAAGATGACTGAAGTATATAAGTCGGGACAGGGCCCTAGGCATACCCTCTTGTCACAAAACAAAACATATGCAACTCAGACTCGGCAATGCTCCAGGAAGAAGTGGAGCTCACCAATCAACACTGGTACCTGAAGGCAGCCTACGATGAAAGATCCTCCTCTCGTCGATCTACACCTATGGGCATGAACGCAGCGTCCATAAGAATGGACGACAGTATGAAAAATGTACTGAGTATGTAAGGCATGAATAGTAGTATGATATAAGAATGGAGATAACATATGATAAAGTAAGTAATTATACCTCATACTCTTCTTAAGATCTCTATCATGTAAACTACTCATCTACAGGAAAAACATCTCAAACACATCCATACATAATATACACATACTCGCATTCACATACATTTACTATACATACTTCTGTCATATCCGTACACGGCCCTTTCGGGACTCGGTGTTATCTTGCTCGGCCATATAGGCGCGGTGTTATCTTGCCCGGCCATTAAGGCATGGTAATATATATAGCATCTTGCCCGGCCATTAAGGAACGGTGTTATCTTGCCCGGCCATATAGGGGCGGTATTATCTGTCCCGGCCATATAGGCGCGGTGTTATCTTGCCCGGCCATGTAAGCACGGTATTATCTTGCCCGGCCATGTAGGCACGGCATCATCTTGCCCGGCTATGTCGGCGCGGTGTTATCCCCAGCTGATCAGTGGGATGCAATGCACACATACATACACACATATAAAAATACATAAATGAAATCAACATCATCATTTGCATTACCATTTTCACTATATCATTCCTTGAAGAATCAACCATCGTAAGATGAAATCGATAATGTCACGGGAGTCTCGAGAATCATGAACATAGACAGCACTGGAAATAGAATCATTATCTTCGCTATACCTCACCTCGAAGGAACGAGTAACATGAGATGAGACCATCAACAATAAGTAAAATCAAGGGATTCATTGAATGGCGCAATAATCTCGTAATGCCCTCAAATCATAGCTTCGAAGTTGCTGGAGGAGATTCATCATCATTGTCACAATCATCATAGAACATTTTTCATTTAACATCATAAGAAGCTTTAAGAGTCATGAACTTCTAGCTTTTGAAAACAAGGAAGTTATGAAAACATTTATGGGATCATAACTTCGGAATCATGCCTCTGAAAGGAAGGGACGAGCCTTAACATACCTTTTTGGTCGCCTTAACTTTAACTACTCAACGCTTGTCCTCCCAGGCTCGTAAATCTATATTCAAGAAAATTTATACTATTGTTAGACTCACTTTTATATGCTTGTCTTAGTCCTTCAAATAAGTCTTTCTAGAATCTGCCGAAATTTCGGCAGCATCTCTCCTGTTTATATATCTAGCCCAAAATCGTAATTCAGCAACCAACAACAACAACATCAATACCAACATTAATCATAATATTCTTAACACCAAAAATACTCCATAAACATCCCATATGGGGTTTATCCCATATTTCCACCAACAAAACTATTATACGGCTATTTGACAGTTTTATCTCTGTAAATAAACAAAAATTAACATTAATAATAGGAGATTCATACCTTGCTCCTGATAATATCGCTATATCTTCACTTTTTCCACCTTAGACTTGAACCACACGCGTCGCTATATGATTCTATACTCGCAATTATACGTTGCTTGAATCGGAATTCGAGAATTATAGCTAATTTATGCTTGAAATTTAGGTTTGGCAGTTGGGGAACTTTCTGGAGCATTTTGGAATTGTTTGGAAGAGATTTTGGCTGAAAAAAGAGGGGAGAAGCCCCTTTTATATTGGTTCAAATTCGGGTCGGGTCACTGTAGCAAAAGATCAGAAAGGCATCGGACCGTAGCAAGCATCGTAGCACGCGTTTCTCGTTATGTCACCGAACTTGTAACGTCCATAATTCTCTGCTCCGATATCATATCGATGAGTGATTTGTTGCATTGGAAACTAGATCAACGGACTTCATTTTAGGCTTTTGAAATACCTTAAAACTCTTAATATACTAGGAGATATACCCCTCCAAAATTGACCTAAAATTCTGTCCAAAATTCTATCAACTTTTTTCCAAATTTTCTTCAAATTTATTTTCTTCGATTTGCTTGGTCCCGGAGTTTCCCATAGCTTATTATATGATCGTAAACCGTCATGACCATAGGATTAGTTCGTATAATATCATATATCCTTGAAGGGAGCTCCAGTATCCATACATAGAACGTCCAACACTTATAAATTTCCACGTACGAAACTACGGGGTGTAACATTCTCCCCCCCCCCCCCCAACCCCATTCAAAAACATTCGACCTCGAATGTTAAAGTAGAGTTTGTACTGGGGTAAATTTTCGTGTTCTTATCTGCATTCACTGGTAATTACTTTTCTCACTTGCTCAATTAAAATAGAACTTATTCGAATTACGCAGGTCATCTTTCTTCCTTTGTCGTTTGCACTTTTATATGATACATACTTTCATTCAGAATTTCTTGTTCGCACCGATATCCCCTAACTTCGTCTTCTTAGAGTTTACTTCATTCTCATTTCTTCCTTTTTGGTATCCTCGAACTAGTTATATCACAACATCCTTTTCTTTCCATAGTAGTCAAATTAATCCTTGCGATACTTTATTTATCAATCAGTTTAACACCGATATTTTTGCTTAACTCCTCTTGCCCTTAGTTGGACTTCTTGCACTTGCGCTTGCTGACGGTAGCTCTTGAACTTATATCAAATGTCTCAAATCTCTTCCTTAAGGGTTCCTTCCTTCAACTTACCCTTAAAGTTTCCGATTCCTTAGTTCGGCTAATAAATTAGGAGTGAACTCTTAACTAAGGGTCTTTGTCCTGTAGTGAATTCAAATCGCTTCGTTCTTTCCTTCGTAACCTCCATTCCCCCCTCCCCTTCCCCCCCCCCCCCCCTCTTTTAAGGGAAGCTATTATTTTACTTGTTTCACGAGGGTTCATTGTCACCAACTTGTTTCGACCAAACGCAATATCCTTTGATTATTTCCTTTGGGGTTCTCCCTTTATTTTTTTTTTAATTTTTTTTTACCTTTGCCCGACTCTCACTTAATAAGTCTAATGCACTTATTTGTTATTTCGGTTTATCAGTCAAGCGGATCTCTTAATTCCTTAAATGCTCGTCTCCTCTATTTATATCCTTGAATCCCTTTCTTGCGATCTTATCTCCGTCTACTTTCATGACTTTTCCTTGCATTTCCTTGCTATGATTTAGCTCCATAGCACGATATAAGATGAGAAAGAAGGGTCAATCCTTCCTAAATGCCTTGTAGCCTTCTGTTTATAAGTATGGTGCACTGCACACCATAAACAAGACTCTGCTAGACACGGCTTGCAGACAACCCTAGGACAGAACTGCTCTGATATCACTTTATCACACCCCACCCTAGGTAAGGCGTGATTGGCACCCGACACCTTGCGAAAACCGAGCGAAACATCTTACAACTCATATCCTTTATGTCTCGAACGGCAACAATAAGATCAAAAGGCTAAATATAAACATAATATCATGCATAAGTATATGTACAATGGACCCATGATGTTGACATTACTACTCTCACACTATGACTAAGTTGTACACAGGAATGGCCTGCAAAGCCTCTATGAACATGACTGAAGTATATAAGTTGGGACAGGGCCCCCGGTATACCCTCTTGTCACAAAACAAGACATATGCAACTCAAACTCGGCAATGCTCCAGGAAGAAGTGGAGCTCACCAATCAATACTGGTACCTGAAGGTAGCCTACGATGAAAGATCCTCGAAGATCCTCGTCTCGTCTATCTACACCTGCGGGCATGAACTCAGCGTCCACAAGAAGGGACGTCAGTACGAACAATGTACTGAGTATGTAAGGCATGAATAGTAGTACGATATCGGAATAAAGATAACATAAGATAAACTAAGTAATTATACCTCGTACTCTTCTTAAGATCTCTATTGTCACGACCCAACCCCGTAGGCCGTGACTAGTGCCCGATCTGGGCACCCAAACCCACCTATCAAACGCTATCACAAGGTATATCAAACGCATCCAAGTAAATAACAGAAGCCGACAAGGCTGTGCTCCACATTTATATAATTTCCAAAAAAATTTCGGCAGAGTTTCCTTTGTTTTACGGACTATCCAAAATAACCCTGCGCACAGAAAATACCAACAAAGGCCACACAGGGCCAACAGAACAACATATATACATATGCGGGCCGACAAGGCTGCCGCGGCGAATAGAATCGCCCCCAAACACAACATATACAAACACAACTGTACGGAAGTAGGCACAACCCACAAAACATGTCCACAGACCTCTAAATGACAGACGAGAATCATATGACGGGACAGGGCCCCGCCGTACCCATGAACAAATATATACAATGCAACGGACGAATATATACAAAAAATATAAGCTCCGGAATGAGAGGAGCACTCCAAATAGCAGAAGAGGGTGTCCTAAACAGGTGGATCACCAAACTGTGCGTCTGTACCTGCGGGCATGAAACGCAGCCCCGAAGAAAGGGGTCAGTACGAAATATGTACTGAGTATGCAAAGCAGAAAATGTAATATACAAATCTGAGATCAAATCGAAATAGAGGTACAGAAAGTAAATGCATTTCCAAAATATCAAAGTGTTACTTCAAAATATAAATCATGCATAGGGCACAGGAAATATGGTCGCCCGCCTGTCGATGGCGCCATAACACAGCATAACACCAGAAAGTTTCAAATCTCCGAATCTCCGTCACATATCATACACAACATATCGCCATACACAGCATCACACCAAATATGAGTGGAACCCGGCCCTCGAGCGAGGAACTCGGTGAACCATAAACACAGCATAACACCGGAGTATATCATAATGCGCACGATAACGGTAACCGCCCGGAACCGGCCGAACGATATCATAGTAGGCACGAGCGGAGTAGTGAGTAATCATATGCATAAAATCATTATCATAAATTCAAAAGATAAGTAAAATAGTCATATTCGAAATCGGAATAATAATTATTCCTTTTTGTTTCAAAAGTTATCGAATTCACATAAAAGGGCGTCGCGGGACCCACGGACGAGTATAGACCCGAACTGAGCCCGCCTATGAAAAACATACTCATTCTATATCATACAAGCTCTTACGAAAATTTCAAAGCAATCCGAGCTTTTCTGAGAAAGTTATGGGCGTTTGAACTTTTGGAATCGCTAAAGAATAAGCTTTAAAACCAAAAATCAGCTTTCATGAAATCTTTACAAATTTTGAATTCCAAGGATATAAAGATCAATGTTATGGCATATGAGCACAAGAATACCAAGGAAACAAATGCGAATCATAGACAAGCTCGGATTTGCGAGAATAGAGTTTCCTAGAGGCTCGTATCATAGCCTATTTTAACTAAGGCATGCCAAAAGAAAAGGTTAGTTTACATACCTCAAACGCTCTCCAATATGATCCAAACTCAAGCTAAATCCCACCTATGATTCGGGCAGCCCACGATCTATAAACAAGCCATAAAATTCCAAACATTAGCTAAAGACTTTTTGGGCATTAAATTCCAAATTCGCCCTTAATTCTACAAAAATTTGGGCAGCATTTCCCCTGTAAATAGGCTACCCCGAGAATTCCACTCGGCCAAAACAATCAACAACAACAACAATAACCAACCTAGCAACATCAACAACCAATCCGGAAAGCAATACAACAACAATAGCTTTCTTTTCCATTATTCAACAACTTACATAAATTCAATTCGACGACTTGCATTCAAGCCAACGTCGACGCTTATACATTCACATACTAACCCGAACCCATACCAACTATATTTAAAGGCATTCTAAGCAATTCATACAACATTTCCAACAATCCATAAATTTTCCCAAGCTACCCGAAAACAGCCCCTAAACCGAGACACCCCTTTTTTCATGCTCCTCATTTCCAAACCATGATTTGTATCCACAATTTATTCTAACAATGCTATCTCATCCATATACCAATTACATTAAATATACAATAGCCTCCAAATCAGTCCGCAACATTTACAACATCAATTTGAGTCAATAAACATTCATTTCCAACATAAAATTCATAGCGCGACGATTAAAACATTAAGCGATATTCATTCGTTCATTGTCATATAATATGACCCATTTCGACCAACACTACACATATACATAAATGGAAAATTCTCAATCGTTCTTCACCTTACCATGATCATAATATACTAACTAAACATTAATTCATCACTTCAATACAACACAACACACACACACACTACACGGCTAGAACACCACACCCACAACTCACTTCCAACATTCCATATTTCATGATTTTCCTCCAATATAACATACTACAACAAGCATACAACCTTCACAATACATAAAACATAATGAATTCTTACCTTTTCTCTTCAATTTCCAATAGCCTAGGGTTTCCAAAAGATGAAAACTAATGGATTGATCGCTCCAACGATGCTTCCACGCTACTTAGGGACCTCAATATAGTGGGTTTACATCAATGGAATAATTTTAGAAGGACAAGAAATGGGGTTGATTTTTTTGGTCAGCTGGCCGAGAGCCTCCAATGGGGGTTTTCAGCTTTGCTCTTTTTTTTTTTGCAAGTGTTAAAATGAGAGAGAATGACTAGTGGTCATCTTTTTAAGTTAGCAAGAATTGGTCAAGGTCCCTTGGCCCACATTAATGAGTTGTTCCAATTAAAAGTTGACACAAAATTGGTGTGGGCCAACACCCACTATACACGGCCACAACATGGAATTGGATGACTTTTCCAACTTCCAATTTTATCACTTTTGGTCCCAAATTTTCCTAATTGTTCCATACCAATAAATTCATGCACAACTTATGTCTTAAAAAAAAATCAAAGGTCAAAAATCCCGACTTTATATCCCGGAATAGTTTTGTCCTTAACTTATCATAATTAATCCGGATTGTTCCAATGTACAAAAATACGGGTTCTAACATCTATCATGTAAACTACTCGTCTACAGGAAAAACATCTCATACACATCCATACATAATATACATGCACTCGCATTCACATACATTTACTATACATACTTCTGTCATATCCATACATGGCCCTTTCGGGACTCGGTGTTATCTTGCCCGGACATATAGGCGCGGTGTTATCTTGTCCGACCATTATGGCACGGTAATATATATAGCATCTTGCCCGGCCATTAAGGGACGGTGTTATCTTGCCCGGCCATTAAGGCACGATAATATATATAACATTTTGCCCTGCCATTAAGGCACTGTGTTATCTTGCCCGGCCATCTAGGCGCGGTGTTATCTTGCCCGACCATGTAGGCACGATATCATCTTGCCCGACCATGTAGGCACGGTATCATCTTGCCCGGCCATGTTGGCGCGGTGTTATCCCGAGCTGATCAGTGGGATGCAATGCATACATATATACACACACATAAAAATACATAAATGAAATCAACATCATCATTTGTATTACCATTGTCACTATATCATTCCTTGAAGAATCAACCATTGTAAGATGAAATCGATAACGTCACGGGAGTCTCGAGAATCATGAACTTAGACAGCACTGGAAATAGAATCATTATCTTCGCTATACCTCAACTCGAAGGAATGAGTAACATGAGGTGAGACCATCAATAATAAGTAAAATCAAGGGATTCATGGAATTGCTCAATAATCTCGTAATGCCCTCAAATCATAGATTCAGAGTTACTAGAGGAGAATCATCATCATTGTCACAATCATCATAGAACATTTTTTATTTAACATCATAAGAAGCTTTAAGAGTCATGAACTTATAGCTTTTGAAAACAAGGAGGTTATGAAAACATTTATGGGATCATAACTTCGGAATTATGCCTTTGAAAGAAAGGGACGAGCCTTAACATACCTTTTTGGTCGCCCTAACTTTAACTACTCAACGCTTGTCCTCCCAGGCTCGTAAATCTATATTCAAGAAAATTTATACTATTGTTAGAAGCACTTTTATATGCTTGTCTTAGTCCTTCAAATAAGTCTTTCTAGAATCTGCCGAAATTTCGGCAGCATCTCCCCTGTTTATATGTCTAGCCTAAAATCGTAATTCAGCAACCAACAACAACAACATCAATACCAACATTAATCATAATATTCTCAACACCAAAAATACTCCATAAACATCCCATATGGGGTTTATCCCATATTTCCACCAACAAAACTATTATACGGCTATTTGTGCTTTTATCTCCATAAATAAACCAAAATTAACATTAATAATAGGAGATTCATACCTTGCTCCGATAATATCGCTATATCTTCACTTTTTCCACCTTAAACTTGAACCACACGCATCTCTATATGATTCTATACTCGCAACTATACGTTGCCTGAACCGAAATTCGGGAATTATAGATGATTTATGCTTGAAATTTAGGTTTGAGAGTTGGGGAACTTTCTGGAGCATTTTGGAATTGTTTGGAAGAGATTTTGGCTTGAAAAAGAGGGGGAAAGCCCCTTTTATATTGGTTCAATTTCGGGCCGGGTCACTGTAGCAGAACTGTAGCAGATCGGTTACTGTAGCAGTTACTGTAGCACGCGTTTCTGCTATGTCAACTGAACTTGTAACATCCATAATTCTCTGCTCCGATATCGTATCGACGAGTGATTTGTTGTGTTGGAAATTAGATCAACGGACTTCATTTTAGGCTTTTGAAATACCTTAAAACTCTTAATATACTAGGAGATATACCCCGCCAAAATTGACCTAAAATTCTGTCAAAAATTCTATCAACTTTTTTCCAAATTTTCGACAAATTTATTTTCTTCGATTTGCTTGGTACCGTAGTTTCCCATAGCTTATTATATGACCGTAAACCATCATGACCATAGGATTAGTTCGCATAATATCATATATCCTTGAAGGGAGCTCCAGTATCCATACTTAGAACGTCCAACACTTATAAATTTCCACGTACGAAACTATGGGGTGTAACAACCTTACAGGGCTACAACACAATAGCAATAAATTATGGCCACACACGACCAAAAAGCATTAAAATAAAGCATACATACCTCACAATATTGATGTCTCATCTTGGATATCTTCCGGAGGTGAAAACAATTGCGGATATTTGGACTTATTGTTTTCTTCCTCTTCCCAAGTCATTTCCTCTCAGTTATTATTTCTCCACAGGACCTTAACTGAGGCGACCTCTTTATTTCTAAGTTTCCGTACTTGCCTATCTAGTATAGCAATGGGTACTTCCTCATAAGTCAACTTTTCTGTAACTTGAATGTCATTAACTGGCACGATTCTAGCTAGATCTCCAACACATTTGCGGAGCATTGACACATGAAAGTCTGGGTAGGCTGATTCAAGTTCTGGAGGTAAGTCCAACTTATAAGCTACTTGAACCACCTTATGTACAATTTTATAAGGCCTAACATACCGAGGACTAAGTTTGACCTTCTTGCCAAATCTCATCACACCCTTCATCGGTGACTCTTTTAGAAATACCTATCATTAACTTGAAATTCTAAGTCTCGCCGATGGTTATCCGCATAAGATTTCTGGAGACTTTGGGCTGTCACTAATCGATCTCGAATAACCTTGACCTTTTCTACCTTTTGTTGAATCAGCTCAGGGCCTATTAGTTGTACCTTCCTACTTCAAACCACCCAATTAGGGATCTACACTTTCTTCCATATAGAGCTTCATACGGGGCTATCTGAATACTGGAATGATAGTTATTGTTGTATGCGAACTCAATAAGAGGTAGGTGGTCATCCCAGCTACCACCGAAATCTAGCACACATGTCCGTAACATATCTTCCAGGGTATGAATAGTGCGTTCGGCTTGCCCATATGTTTGTGGATGAAACGCCGTGCCAAGCCTTACCTGAGTACCCAAACCTTCTTGAAAGGACTTCCAGAATTTAGCTGTAAATTGTGCTCCTCTATCTATAATAATAGATATCGGGATACCATGAAGTCGAACTATCTCCTTAAGATATAACCTTGCATAATCTTCTGCTGAATATTTGATTTTGACTGGAAGAAAATGAGCTGATTTGGTAAGTCTGTCAGCAATCACCCATATGGAGTCATACTTGCATCGGGAACGAGGTAAACCTACAATAAAATCCATGTTGATCACTTCCCATTTCCAGGTTAGGATTTCCAAGGCTTGTAATAATCCTCCTGGCTTTTGATGCTCGATTTTCACTTGTTGGCAATTTGGACATTGAACCACAAATTTTGCTATGTCTTTCTTCATTCTATCCCACCAATACATTAATTTGAGTTCATGATACATCTTCGTCGCTCCTGGGTGAATGGAATATCGAGTGTAATGAGCTTCTTCTAGAATCCGATGACGTAATCTTGCCACATTTAGAACACATAGCCTACCTCGGTATCTAAGAACTCCACCTGTAAAAATTTCAAATGGCGACTTCTCTTTCTCAAGAAATGTATCTCTATAGTGACTCAACTGACGATCTTCATATTGGTGCTCTCTCACCTTCGTATCTAAGGATGAAATAGTTGGGTTGTGAATACCAATTCTTGCATTGCCTGAATCAATTAAACGAACTCCGAGGCTAGCTAGCTGGTGGAGCTCACAGATTAATTCTTTCTTCTCCGGTGGGGCATCAAATAAACTGCCCATTGATTTGCGGCTAAGTGCATCAGCTACTACATTCTCCTTTTCGGGGTGGTATAAAATACGCACATCATAATCCTTTAATAGTTCTAACCACCATCTCTACCGTAGGTTTAACTCTTTCTGCTTGAAGATATATTGGAGACTCTTGTGATCTGTATAAATGTCAACATGAACGCCATACAAATAGTGTCTCCAAATCTTTAGTGCATGAATAACCGCGGCCAATTCGAGATCATGAGTCGGATAGTTCTTTTTATGTTTCCGCAGCTGCCTTGAAGCATAGGCAATAACTCTACCGTCTTTGCATCAACACACAGCCTAACCCAACACTAGAGGCATCACAATACACCACATAACCATCTGGCCCATCTGGGAGTGTCAGGACTGGGGCTGAAATTAATCTATCCTTCAATTCCTGGAAACTGCGTTCACAAGCATCAGTCCATTGAAATTTTGCTGATTTCTGAGTTAGCTTCGTCAATGGTGCCGAAATAGAGGAAAACCCTTCCACAAATCTTCTATAATAACCTACCAATCCTAAAAAACTACGGACTTCTGTAGGCGTTGTAGGCCTTGGCCAAGTCTTCACAGTCTCAATTTTCTGAACATCCACTCGAATCCCATCAGTTGAAACAATATGGCCTAGGAAAGTCACAGAATTAAGACAAAACTCGCGTATTTTGAAAATTTTGCATACAATTCTCGAGTCCGAAGAATTTCGAGGACAATACATAAATAGTCTGCATGCTCTGCTTCTGTCCGTGAGTATACTAGAATATCATCAATGAACACGATCACGAACAAATCTAAGAGAGGCCTAAATATATTATTCATCAGATTCATAAACACCGCCGGAGCATTAGTTAACCCGAATGACATCACCCGAAATTCATAATGACCATATCCCGTTCTGAAAGCTATTTTAGGAATATCTTCTTCTCTAACTCTCACTTGATGATAACCTGACCTCAGATCTATTTTGGAAAATCATTTGGCGCCCTGTAATTGGTCAAACAAATCATCAATTGTTGGGAGCGGATACTTATTCTTTATTGTCATCTTGTTCAGCTACCTATAATCAATGCACATCCGTAGGGAATCATCTTTCTTCCTCACAAATATGACGTGTGCTCCCCACAGTGGCAAACTGGGCCTAATAAACTCCTTCTCAAGCAAATCTTTCAATTGTGTCTTTAGCTCTTTCAATTCTGCAGGAGCCATTCTGTAAGAAGGAATAGAGATTGGTTTAGTATTCGACAACACATCAATAGAAAAATCAATTTCTCTCTCCGGAGGAAGGCCTGAAAGTTCAACGGGAAATACATTCAGAAATTCATTCACTACCGGGACAGATTAAAATATCGGTGGCTTTGCTTCGGTGTCATGAACTCGGACTAGGTGATAAATATAGCCCTTAGCTATCATCTTCCTTCCCTTAAGGTAGGAAATAAACCTACCTCTTGGAGATCTTTGTATTACCTTTCCATTCAAGCAAGGGTTCTCCCGGGAATTGGAATCAGACTATTTTCATTCTGCAATCGACATTTGCATAACAAGAAGCCAACCAATCCATACCCATAATCACATCGAAATCTAACATTTGCAGCTCAACTAAATCAACTTTAGTCTGATGATCACATACCACAATTACACAGTTTTTGTATACTTCTCTAGCTATTACGGGATCACCAACCGGGGTAGATACCTCAAAATATTTAATTGGCTCGGGTTTCACCCCAATACAACCAGAAATATAAGGAGTAATATAAGACAATGTAGAACCTGAATCTATCAATGCATATACATCATGAGAAAATATGGATAATATACCTATAACCACATCCGGGGAGGACTCAAGATTCTGCCGTCCGGCCAAAGCATAAATACGGGGCTGGGTACCACCTGAACTGGATGCTCCCCCTCTGCCCCTACCATGGCCTGCTGGAGCCTGGGAGTTTGCCCTATCGGGCGCACAGAAGAAGCAAAATCGGCTGCAGATCCTGTGGGCTGAACCCCAACTCTACCACTCATCGATGGGCAATCTCGTATCATATGCCCAACCTGACCACAGGCATAGCAAGCATCTGAACCTCGGCGACACTAACCAGAATGTAATCTACAGCACTGGCTACATCGCGGCACTGGTGGTCTCCGCTGGTTAGGTTCACCCCCAAACTGAGAACCTGAGACTCTTGAACTCTAACCTGGACCAGAATAAATACGGTGATCAAATCTCCGTCCCGCAAACTGAGGAGGTGCACTATTCGCGGAATGGCCCGAATAGCTGGAATACTATTGATGACCCCCTCTATACTCACCGCTAGCAGATCTGGCCCTCTTTCTCTGCCCTCTATCAATATCGCGCTCTCCTCGGCGCGGTTCTTTGTTACTCTTCTAAGTTAAGGCACGGACCGAATACGGAAATATCCATCCCTTCCTGCAATAAAGCTGTCAAGCAATATTTGAACAAATATGGCCCTAAGCCAGTCACAAATCTGTGTGCCCTATCTTCCATCTCAGCCACCATAGTCGGAGCATACCTAGCCAACAATTAAAGTAAAGGCTATACTCCCGAGCACTCATACTCCCTTGCTTGAGATTTAAGAATTTATCAGCTCTGGCCCGACGGACCTCGGGTGGCAAATAATGACCAATAAAAGCTTTCACAAAGTCTTTCTAAACCGAGGGAGGTGCATTTTCCTTTCTCTAAGATATCTAGTTATTATACCATAAGACTGCTACATCCCCAAGTCTATAAGATGTCAATTCCACGGATTCAGTATTGGAGGCATGGATGATTCTCAACGTTCTCAACATCTCATCAATAAAACTTTGCGGGTTTTCATCCGTCTTCGACCCGAAAATTCTGGAGGATTTAAACTCATGAAATCACGGGCTCTAGCACTAGTCGCCCTATCACCTGAGCCTGTACTCTACCGCTGTGCCTGAGCGATAACTAACTGTGTCAATAGCTGAATAGCTTTGGTCATTTGTTGACCCGAAGCACCAGGTGGAGGAACGGTAGGCATAGGAGCTGGAGCTGAAGCCTCCTCTTGTTCTTCTAGAATAGGCGGAGTGTGATAGGTATTGGATGGAGCCTCACTATGAGATTCATCTTCTTCTATATGTGTTGGTGGCTCCCTTTCAATCCGACTTTCTGTCGTAGCCCTACCCTTCTGGGTAGCTGTAGCTTTTCTCTTTGGCGGCATCACTTAAATCATAACGCACAATTAGGGAGGAGAAAATCTTATAACATGGCTCTATGGCACGATCTAACAAAAAGAAGAATGGTCATTTTTCCTAAATGCCCCGCAGCCTCTCGCTTATAAGTGTGGTGCGCTTCACACCCACAAATGACGCTCAGCTTGACACGGCTCATAGACACACCCTAGGACGGAACTGCTCTGATACCACTTTTGTCACGACCCGACTAGTAGCCATAACGGGTACTCGGAGCTGACGGTCGAGCACCGCTCATTATGCCAATTTCCATACTTATCCTGAACATATACAATCTTGAGGGCAACACATGCATATATATAAGCCCTCGCGGCTGCAAAAACGATATACAAATATACAATGGTGAATTCATGAGACCATACTACCCACACATACGTATCTATGAGCCTCTACTAGAGTACTAGACATAAGGACAGGACAGGACCTCGTCTTACCCATATATGTACACAAAAATAGTATAGCAAAATGGCACCTCCGAAGTAGTGGAGTGCTCCTGTAAGTCTGCTGATAAACTCCTATGAATCTGGGCCACCTCCCTATCTACCTATGGGCATGAACACAGCGCCCAAAAAGGAAAAGACGTCAGTACGAACATTGTACTGAGTATGTAAGGCATAAAAAATAATAGCATATCGATGAAAAAAGGAGACATCAAGTGAGGAACAACCTGTAACTCAATATCACTTAAGACTAAATAATGCATGCTAACTTACATCATAAACATCATCATATCAAGTATACATATATAATCTGCCCGACCATATAGGTACGGTGTGATCATCATTAGCCCGCGTCCAGGCCTCCCATGTCCGGGGTAATTATCTCATGCGGCCCACTAGTGGTGTCTGCCCATGCCCTCTTGACATGGTGTATATGCCGCCCGCCTTAGCAGTGTCTGCCCGGCCATGTAGGCACGGTGTAATCTCATCATCATATACATCTCATAAAACATGCATAAGAATTTAAAGACAACTATGACTCTATCGGGGTGATGTAAGGTCGAGAACCCCCGATTCCATTATGGAGTAATCATAATCATCATGCCTCACCTTGAAAGAACTAACATTATAAGGTGAGTGTAACAACAATGAGCCACATCAAAGGATCATTAGCTTCATGGGACTATCATATCATGAGTTTTACAATCTTTAGACTTAGACTCATCATCATGATTATCATATTCGTAACATATCTCTTCTATTGATCTCATGAGAAGCTCTTTACAAATATAGAATCATAGTTCCCGGAATGTAAGAAGGTCATGCATGATAAAGAAAATCATGTTATAGGATTCATGCCTTAGAGAAAGAAGGGACTAGCCTTACATACCTTTTTGCCTTTCTAACTAGCCGACTAAACGCTTCCTTCCAAGTTCGTAATTCTACATTCAAAGGAATTCGTACTAAGATTAGATAATCGGGAACGTACTTAAGCTTAAGCTAAAGCTAATGAAAATTGGGAAGCATTTCCTTTGTTTCAACAACTTCCTCCATATCATATAACAACTTTCAACATCAACAACAACGCCCACAATATCATAATCAACAATCTTCATCAAACTATATATTATTCAATCCTCCAAATTCCATTCCAAATCATTCATGACCAAATCACCACAGTACATCATAATCGTCAACACATAATGCTTCTTCAACATTCTTAATATCATTTATAACAAGATTCTATTCATAATACATCAAGGGTTATGATTCATGTCAACTACTATTCAAGAACACCATTATTTTCACATTTGAGCTCCATATTCTATTTTCTTTCATAATCTAAATCTCTCAACCCCTCATAACCCAAATAACATGAAATGATCATAAAACGTACCTTTGATTATGTAGAAATGGGTTTTTGGATGGAGATGGTTCACTTGAAGAAAACCCTAGCTTCAATTCAAAGAGATTTCTTGACTGCAAGCAACTCTAGGGGCTCCCTTACACTTGATTCCCTTGGATTAATGATATTGATCTTTGATCTCCTTTGGATTCTTGAAAATGAAATACGTAGAACCTTCTAGAGGTCTTGAGAGTGGAGAAGTGAAAGAATGAGAAATTAGAAGTGGGAACATCATTTTATACTTGAAAAATTTTCAGCCCGTCGAGTGTTATACGGACACTTATACGGTCTGTATAACATTGTACGGTCCGTATAAGTGACCGTGGTTCGCCATCATGAAAAACATCCTTCCTGTTGGGTTATACGGACTTTTATACGGACCGTATAAGTGGTCGTATAACTCCACTTTTCCGAAATTAATTCCATCGTTTCGTTTGATATCCAATCCTTATGGAACCTTCTTAGCACTTGTTTAACACTTCATTAGCAATCTAAGGAGCGTTATAACTTTTCCTCAAGGCCTCTTTTTATCACGTTAGTTCGGTACTTGTAACCCTCTTTCAAAGCATGACTTATACTTGACATTCTTCAACGACTTTCTTTTATTGCCTCAAACGTCTTTGGAATCTTAATGGGAACTGTTAAGTAACCTTTCTTACTTGTAGAAACATCGCATACCTCTCACCCTACGTCTGTCTATTCATCACACGACGACATGAAATTTTTTGAGGTGTAACATATGGCAGGCATAGTGGGCAGCTATGATGATGATTACACCATGTCTATATGGCATGAGCAGACACCACTAGTGGGTGGCTTAAGATGTTTACCCCGGGCGCGGACTTATGAAGATCACACCGTATCTATATGGTCGGGCAGTTTATATATATGTATACATGATATGGTGTTTTCTCTTGTTAGCATGCATGATTCCGCCCTAAGAGGCAATCAGTTACAGGTTATCTCTTCACTTTATGTTCTGTCATTTCTTTGTTATGTTTGATATGCATGCCTTACATACTCAGTACATTGTTCGTACTGACGTCCTTTCTTTTATGGACGTTGTGTTCATGCCCACAGGTAGACAGGGAGATGACGCAGATGCTTAGGAGCTTACTCCGGAGTCGCCACTTCTTGGTATATTATTTTGTGTACATATTGGGGCATGGCGGGGTCCTGTCCGTCCTTATGGTTACAATATTCTAGCTAGAGGCTCGTCTATACGTATGTGTTGGTTGTAGGTGCTATGTGACCTCTTCATTGTATATTCTGTACATCATTTTTGTAGCCTCATGGGCTTGTGCACATATACATGTTTTGGGAGATACTTGGAGATTGTTTCATGATAAGTCTTGTGTTGAGAATGATGTATGTCCAGGTCGAGTATGATAGGTAGCATGATGAGTGGTGCTCGGTAGTCAGCTCCGTGTACCCATCATGGCCCACTAGTTGGGTCGTGACACATTGTCCCTCAAATTAAGAAACAACATATCAATCAATGCCAAGTGGGTCATACATGAGTCAAACAATAAGAATTTAATATTTCGAGAGAGGTCATCTATTTTCATGGCATGCTTTCAAATCAAAATCAAGAGTAGTTCATATTGCCAATATTTCACCTAGCCGAAGCACCTAGCATTTGAATGGTCATTCTTATGGACTAATCTTCCCTCAAGCAGGTTGTCATCTACCCGTCACTAGGAAAAGCCCTTTCTATTGACTAAAAAAATAAAAACAAAAGCAAAATCCTAACGGATGACTTATGCCACTACCAAAAGCTTACTGAAACTAGAAAATAATTTTTTTTTCAAGTAATCCTAATTAAAAAGGAAGAATAAACTAAAGTTAGATCCTAAAAAAAAAATCCTAAGGCATAAGCATCCTCTATCTCGAGACGTACTCCCGCCCCACACTTACTTTCATGCACTGCCCTCAATGCATATGAAAAGATAAAACAAAATTAAGGGGAGAGATACTCCCTGGGGCCCACTAGGGCCTAGTCAGACTAGGCATCAGTAGCAGCAGTGCCATAGAACTGGTCATCCTCATCCACAGAGTTGGCATCCTCGGCGGATGGAAGCTCGGAGATGTCATCGAGGCCAAGAAACGTCCTCGTGGTGGAATCTAGTGGGGCCATCTGCCCGAGCTCATCTATTCTTACCTCCTCCCACTCCATTCTCACTCTCTAGTCAGCAAATAACATCTTCACTGGCTATTCAGGACAGTTGGTCCGCTGCTCGGACGTGAGGGATGACGAACCACCTTTTGCCGGATTGATGGCCGTGATATCAAATGACTTATCCGGTCGGGGCATCTCAAAATCAACTCCCATATTAGTCAGCATATCAAACTTCCGGCGCAACATCTGGGACACCATGCTGGGGTAGAGAAGTCTTCCCTTTCCCTGATTCCTCATTTTTGCCATTTCAACCAACAAAACCTTGCCCATTTTTAGGTCCATATTTTTCAAGAGAAAATAGACCAAGCAACACCTTAATTTTGAAATGTTAGTATCATTTGTGGTTGGCATGATCTGACAGTTGACGAACCTGAGCGTTACCTTGGCCTCGAGCACAAAGTTGTTCCTCTTCAAGGACTTATGTCACCCATCTGTATCTCTATGCCATAAGACATTAGAGTCCGGCCCGTACAATGTGTTGCGAAGCTCTCTATAGTTAGGCCGATGCAAGAACCTCTCAAAGCAAGTATGATCCTTCTCGGGAAATTGCATCCATTGGTTAATGGCGTGGTATGAGAATGGAATTTGTTTCCCTCGAATAGGATGACAAACTCCCTCTCTTTTTCATAATCTAGCCCAGGCTCCCAATTTGCATAAAATTCTTTAACCATATTGATATTCGCGGGGCCAACTGTCTACCGCAAACGACCATATCCCAGGGAGAAAATACTTATATGGACGCGAGTGAACTTATTGCTCAGCTTATTCGCATCAATGGCAGCTTCGGGATGGGACCAATTGCTAGCTCAAAGTGTTGGAACCAGTAGCGACCATGTGGTTCTATTGGCCCAAACTGCAGTGCGTTGTTTGTGTCATCCTCCTCAACAGGAGCAGGCATCTTGTTTTTAGCTCGGCTACTTGAGACAGCCAGAGCTTTTTCAGTATTCGTTCGTTTAGGCCTTTGAGACATTATTCCTGCAATCAAACAAACCAATTATCCCAAACTATAATCAGGAGGGCCCACACCACAATTAAAGCATTGGTATACTCATGGTGACAACAAATTTGTGGTATTTACATAGGGATTCAGACTACCCCATTTTATCCAATTCGTGTGGGTGGTAGTCGAATGGCACTCGGGGCTATCATTTTTTTATGACAACAATTTCAACACAAGACTACAGCCCACACTTATTTTTCACAACATAATCACCACCTAGCAGGTAAAAACATTCATGCTCATTAATAAAAAATTTCTTTCTTTGTGGCATTTTGACAAACACCTAGCATGCATAAAAATATTTTGCATTCATTCACTTAGCAAGCTAGGGTTTTTTTCAACCATTCACTCCAACACAAACATCAACACCACCCCACATATAATTTTCGGCCATTACGCCTCATAATCCACAAATTTGCACATATTACATGCTAATATTTCATGAAAAATGAAATTAATGGGGAAATGGGGAAGTGGGTTTGCCATAGAACAATCTTACCTTTAAAATAAATCATAAGGAAAGAGGGAGAAGGATAATACCTTGATTCTTGCAAATAATGGGAGGGTTTTGAGGATTTTGGATGAAGAAGGTGGTTTTTCTTTTATTTTTATGGAGGGTTTTGTGTTAGCGAGAGAGAGACAGTAAAGAGAGAAAATAAGAAAAAGAAAGGACAGGAAGGGGTTGTGCATTTATCTTGTTTTTAGATTTTTTTTTTTTAAATTTAGGAAGATAAAATGAAAAAGACTTGAAGCGGCACCCCAAGAGGCTTTTTTCAGAAACCAATTTTTTTTTTCCGTCGGCCAAATTACCATCGCAGTAACGTGCATGTCGCCCAGGGCGACGCCCAAGGCGGCGCACACAGTCATTTCTTACCTGAACGACTTTTTAGCCTCAATTCCAACCCTATTTAAGTGCTTACCTTTCCTTTTCCTTCGAATTGCCACTCCAAAATCCTGCAGCATGAAAAAATGTGACCTATAATTATAAAAAAACATTGGGTTGCCTTCCAACAAGCGCCTTAGTTAAGGTCGTGGCACGACACTTTTCTGTTTTTTTCTCATTTTTTCATTTTTTTTCTTTATGCTGCCTTTACAAACACGGGTTGTCTCCCAAGAAGCGCTTGATTTAACGTCGCGGCATGACATAGGCTTTACTCAATCCTCTTCTAGATCCACCGAGGTCTTCTCTGGATTGATGACCTCTCCAAAATAGTGCTTGACCCTTTGCCTATTTACCAAGAATGTTCGCTTCCGCATTCTTGAGTTTTGACTTAACCGCCCCATGCGGTTACCCGAACAACTTCAAAGCATGACGGTACCACTTGCTTTTCAGCTTTCCTCCAAAAATCTTTAGCCTAGAGTTATACAACAAGACTAACTGCCCAGGCTCAAAGTCATAAGGTTGGATGCACTTGTCGTGAATTCTCTTAGTTCGCTCCTTGTACATTTTCGCGTTCTCATAAGCATGACAAATAAATTCCTCCCTACTCGTACCGCAAGGCATTTTTTCTCCAGCTTGAACCATGTCTAAATTTAGCTTCTTTATCGCCCAATATGCTCTATGCTCAAGCTCAACTGATAGATGACATGCCTTATCAAAGACGAGCTTATAGGGAGATGTGCTAATAGGAGTTTTGTAGGCTGTTCTATATGCCCACAGAGCATCATCGAGCTTCGGCCGAATCTTTTCTCCCTCGACGCTCACACAGTCTTCTCCAAAATTCTCTCAATTTCTCGATTCAATACCTCCACTTGACCACTCATCTGAGGATGATAAGCAGTCGCTATCTTGTATTTCACCCCATACTTGAGCAGTTATTTATCAAATAGCCAATTGCAGAAGTGCATACCTTGATCGCTGATGGCGGCTCGAGGGGTCCCAAACCTTGTAAAAATGTTCTTCTTCAGAAATCTTGCCACCATACTAGCATCATTGGTGGGAAGTTCAATTGTCACGACCCAACCCACCATGACTGGCACCCAACTAAATCCTAGTGGGTGAACCAACGCATAACATCACTATTCATTAAAGTCTGATTTTATATTAAGCAAGTCAAACTATTATACTTATTCATGCATCAATTAAACTGGGTAAGTCATGCCATAAAATACTAAAACAAGTGCGGAAGTCTAACTGTTACAAATTTCCCAAAATCTGAAAGTCATCGTACAGGACTCTAAGCCAAAAACACGTCTAAGAACTGAAACCTATCTAATAAATATCCATAATGTCCAGAATGAGAAAAGACATCATAAGTAGGAGATCTTCGGGCGTCCTGGCATGAGAAGAAGCTCACCCCAAATTCTGTCAACAGATATTCTCCACGCTAGATGTGAGGACGAGTAGAGGTCTCTATATCAAAATCTGCACTCAAAGAATGCAGCAAGGTAGTATCAGTACAAACACTATATACCGGTAAGCATCATAGGCCGACTAAGATTAGTATCATGCATATCATATGAAATCATTAAAATAAACAAGCCAGTCAATCATACACGAATATCAATACATCACAACAAGTCAAACACACATGAACACCACAAATCACCGAATTGCCAAGAATCACAAACACGTTAACTACAATGGAGATTAAAGCACACTATACCCCCACTCGCTGTACACACATGCTATCTGATGTCATAGCTTAGTAGTCATGACCTGCAGGGGACCCATAGTGTTCATGTACCACTCATTCCGGAACACTCATCGGACCCGAGCATAACCTCCCCTCTGGAACGAACCTCGGACGTGGGATATAACAATAAACCTCTCATTTTCGAAACTAACCTTGGATCACGAGCCTATGATCTAAGCCACATATGTGCCTTGTCATACCTTTTTCAGAACAGTGTTTCTTACCTCCTCAATATCCATATTCACATCATCATTTCATGTCACATTACCCTCGAGAAGACTATATTAACTTCTCATTAAAATACAACCACTGCAGATTGAATCACACAGAAATAATGGCATGAAGCCTACACATCATTCAATCATAACATATAGGAGCTCAACCATATAATATCATGTAATGAATACTAGACATGCATTTTCCTAATGAAATCACAAACATACATTGAACTAACCAAAAGTCTAACTCAAGTAAACCGTAGCCTACCTCAAAGTAGAGCTGGAATAATGCAAGTCACTCTGCTATAGCCTTTCCTTTCCTCAAAGCCTCAGAATGCTCAAAGTTTAGAAATAGAGGGCTCAATGAGTCATAATACTCAATCACAAGTTCCAACGCAAAAATACCCTTCCCTTACCTCCTTCCAAGGGTTGGATGATTTTCTAGGTGATAAACAACCTATTTAGTCTCTTAGCGATAATTAATCATGTCACACCCCGACTTTACTAGGGTGTGATGGGCACCCGACCACGTGTATGGAGCCGAGCGAACCCGCTAACTCTTATTACACATATGAACCCTTTGGATTCTTAAGACAAAGTGAAGTAAAATACATAGCAAATTTTTTTTTCTCCTTCCTTTTTTTAAAAGAAGATCTTTTCGTCATTTCTCAAGGTAAATACAGTTTGAAAATATGAGGGCTCCGTATAATAAAACACGTCAACCAGTGAAACTCTTTTTAAAGCCGACACCTTAGACCCACGCCCGTCCGCAAAGTCTCTAGCCGTAATCGTATATCATAGCACGCGTGCGCCGACTCGGCTACACTCCGCAGCAAACGGAGTTCGCCAACTTCGCCGAAACATCTTCTATGCTAACTTTGCGTCGTACGGGTGTACCGCGCGCATGAAACGCAGCCCCCGAAGAAGAGGGGTCGCACGAACAATGTACCGAGTATGTAAGGCATGAATAGTAACATAGTAAGAAATGTATACATGAACAATAACCGCATAGAAACATAGAACATGTCATGTCAAAAGCCGTGACCTGTACATAGGAATCATATCTTGCATGGAGAACATAGAACATATCATAGGATAGCGAGTAACTTTGTGCATATGAGTGCCCCGGGGCGGATGCCTCGCATGCTTACTTGGTCATATCGGGTCATAGCACCGCACGAGGCGGCTCGCCCACATAGCGCCGGGAATACTCCGGCTGCCGCCATAAATCCCGCGTCCGGGATGATAAGCGGTCACCGACCCGGGATGTGGCAATGAAACATAGTTTCCTTTCCCATTTCCCCATGTATGCATAGTTCCCATCCCCCCAACCCTTGTTCACATTTAGCATGCGGGGAGCCCAAGGAAAATCATGTACTTATCGGAGTGACGTAAGGTCGGAACCCTCCGATCGCATTATGGAGTAATCATGGACGCTTTGTCTCACCTTGGAGGAACGATAATCATAAGGCGAGGCTATCAACGTAGAACATATCATAGTATATCGGGTCATAGGCATAGCATATCTGACATCATCATTGTCATCATAGAATCATTGTCATCATAGAGTCATAGTCATCATAGAACCATAGCCATCGTAGAATCATAGTCCCCATAGAATCATAGTCCCCATAGAATCATAGACACCATAGAATCATAGACATCATAGGATCATAGACATCATAGAATCATAGCCATCATAGTCATCATAGGATCATAGTCGCCGTAGGATCATAGACATCATAGATTCATGGTCATCATGGATTATAGTCGTTGTTTAGGTCATAAGAATCGTCAATATTGTAAAACTTAGTTTTTAAAGAAAAATGTATATTTTGGAAAACACTTGTAAACTTTTAGTAAAGAAAATCATACCTCGAGGTCGAGGGTTTAGTTAAAACAACTTTAATTTAGTAGTCGGAAGGATGTCCATAAGTGTTCTTAGCTATAGAATGGAAAATAAGCCCAATAGGACAACAGGAGGGAATCCGGGAATAGTGGGCTCACCTCGAGTCAAATGAGGCGGCGTACATAATTTACGTGTAAAACGTTTCGTGACATGACTTATAAGAGTCTTAGGGCATACGAATCTTATTCCTGCAAGTTCTAGATGTTTAGACCCTTCTTTCAACTATTCATGAACATTTGATTCAATTTTACTGAATGAATAGTGATCAAATTTTAATCTCGGATTTCTAGGATCAGAGTAATCCCCGAGACACGTATTCAAGCATATTACATCTAAGACATGCCAAAGAAAGAAAGTGAAGCCTTACATACCTCTTTCCGCTCCTTCTGCTTCTCCAAATCCTTGTTGCAAATTCGCCAAAATTTTCAATTTGGTCATGTTTACCACGACCAGTGCATTTGGAGTTGGATTTCTTAAAATGAAACTTAGCTACCGAAATTTCGGCCGTTTCCCCGTAAGTATATCACGCCACCAAGTTAAACTTGGTCGATTTCAACAACAAACCCGAGAATGAAACTCGGCCAACATTATTAACAACAATGCCAACAATTATTCCCAACAATACTTACGATATTCACAATTGATTCCTTAGTACCCGAAATCTTCAACCAAGATGTAATCACCCATTTTTCTTGTTCTAGTTTCATAAATCATAACTTGACCACCCACAATCAACATCATTCATACAATGTAAGAATTTAAGCTTTAATGTCACCTTAACTTCTTCCACATTCGATAACGATTACAACTTCACTCCAAACCATCAAACTTGCATTTCTCATCATAGAATCCATGATAACCACAACTAAATATCAAATGGAATTGAATTATCATAGCTTATCAATCCATGGCCTATTCGCCACATCACCACAAACAACATATTTCATGAGTTTTCCATCTTTTCCCATATATTACAACAACCTTGACATGCTACGTACTAAATCCATCCTTTCTATACAATACATTACATGCATAATTAAACACTATATACACACACCACAACTCACGGCCACAATCCAACATCCATAACTTCATGACTTTTATTCATCTACACATACTATGATATTCACAAACATCTATAAAACATGTAAAAGAAGATCAAAACTCACCTCCTTCCCTTAACTTCTCTCGCACGGCCAAGCTTGTTTCTTGCTAAACAAATGGTTTCCGTCTTCCAACAACTACTCCATAAGATAGAGGACCTTCCATTGGCATGAAACTAGAAAGAAAATAATTTTTCCATGGCTACTTCAAAGGGCGGTTCGCCTTACCCACCTATTTGGTCGTCCCTCTTTTTTTTTTTCTTTCTTCCTCTCTTGTTTCTTTCTCTCTTCTTAAAATATGATCACTCCTCCCTCTTATATATGTATATATACCTTGCATGCATGTGAGAGGCACATGCCCCTCTCTAGAAAAGTCTTCCATTTTTCTTGATTTTTCTTGAAATTCCTTTTTATCAAAAGATGACTCACTTGTCATCATTTTCCATTCTTTTCTTTTTCTTTTGTGTCACATGGCCAATTTGGCCCTTTTTAGAATTTTCATGAATCCTTGGTGAAATTACTATTTTACCCCTCGACTTTCCTTAATATTATCATTTTGTCCCTAACCTTCCACATTATTTTCATACGGCCCATTTTGCGAATTTCTCTTCTTGCCCTTAGCCCTTCTCGATATTTCCACAATACCAATACTCATAAATAATATTCCCGACAACTCCGACACTAAAATAATTTTAGAACATAGTCTTGTCCTTAACTTTTCACGTCGACTTCGAAATTCCCAAACGTATAAAATACGGGCTATAACATCCTCCCCCCCTTTAGAACATTCGTCCTCGAATGTTCAACTGGCCTATGGGCGTCATAATTCTCGGGAGGGTTCCTTTTATAGCTACTCTTTCCCTTATGCCCGTTCCTTATCCTTTACCTTATTCCTCGCCTTCCTTCCAATCCTATACCTCACATACCGGAACTCTTTACTTTTCACCTTTTTTCGCATCACGATCTCCTCATTCTCAGTGCTTGCTCTCTTTCTTTTCCGAGTATAGTACACATTTTCATCTCTTTGTATATATACATTTACTATCAACTAACCCACAAAGTACGTCCAACCGACATTTTGTTCAAGCCTATTCGATTCTAGGTGGCCGCTGATACACTCTCTATCTCTTCACCGACCTAATCTGTCTTGTTCTACGCATCTTCTCAAGGTTTCGATCATCTCATATATTATAGTTTTCCTTAAAATTACTCTAGCTACTCATTTGTCTCTTATGTCCAAGTATGTAGAATTTCTTATAAACTTCCCAGGGGGGTCACCCATCATGGGATTGCTCCCACCTGAGCACGCTTAACTCAAAAACTTCACTGGAGTTCGATGTCTCAATGCTGATGTTTTCGCGTCAGCTTCCTCACCTGACCTTTATTACCTGTTCTGGGGCAAGTCGAAGTCTTACAGGCTCCGAAACATTTTCGTAACACGTCCTTTCTTTTATAATTACCATCTTGCCCTTCTTGATTTCCAATGTTCACCTTCCGCCTGTGTATATGGCTACCCCTTATCCTGGACTTCCAGATTCTCGATAGTAACGTTCACACCCCCGTTGCCATACCAACTCCATGATCTTTCCGGAACAACGCATCTCACCTATTGCCGGTTTGCAATATTTCCTCTCCACGCGCCTTCCCATTGGGCGTATTCATTCTTATAGAATCTCCTTTACCATTTCTACTATTCACGATCTCCGTACGTAACAATTGTCATTGATACTTTACAAGACATACGTATGTATGACATATTCGGCCATTCGGTACTTCCGATTCGGGTAACAGGACAATCATCCGAGCTTACTTGTGTAACTTGCCATCCCGCACTTGTCTTCTTTCGTCATCACCGAGCGTCCGCGAAAATTGACGGTTAGTATAAGAATTTGATTTCCTATGACTTAGCTCTATCGCACGATCCGAGACAAAGAAGGTCAACAATCCACTATGCCCGCTTGTTCCCCTTGTTTATAAATGTGGCCGGCTTCACACCCATAAACAGGACTCTACGACACGACTTTGCGAGTAACCCTTGGACCGACTGCACGTTCGATACCACTTTGTCACACCCCGACTTTACTAGGGTGTGATGGGCACCCGACCCCGTGTACGAGCCGAGCGAACCCGCTAACCCTTATTACACATATGAACTCTTTGGATTCTTATGACAAAATGAAGTAAAATACATAGCAAATTTTTTTTTCTCCTTCTTCTTTTTAAAAGAAAATCTTTTCGTCATTTCTCAAAGTAAATACAGTTTGAAAATATGAGGGCTCCGTATAATAAAACACGTCAACCAAAGGAAACTCTTTTTAAAGTCGACACCTTAGACCACGACTCCGCCCGCAAAGTCTCTAACCAATCGGATATCATAGCACGTGTGCGGCGACTCTATTTACACTCCAGAGCAAACGGAGTTCGCCAACTTCGCTGAAACATCTTCTATGCTAACTTTGCGTCGTCTGGGTGTACCTGCGCGGCATGAAACGCAGCCCCCGAAGAAGAGGGGTCAGTACGAACAATGTACTGAGTATGTAAGGCATGAATAGTAACATAGTAAGAAATGTATACATGAACAATAACCGCATAGAAACATAGAACATGTCATGTCAGTGCCGTGACCGTACATAGGAATCATATCGCATGGAGAACATAGAACATATCATAGGATAGCGAGTAACTGTGCATATGAGTGCCCACGGGGGCGGATGCCTCGCATGCTTACTTGGTCATATCGGGGTCATAGCACCGCACGAGGCGGCTCGCCCACATAGCGCCGAATACTCCGGCCCGCCATAAATCCCGCGTCGGGCATCCCGCGTCCGGGATGATAAGCTACCGACAGGTGGCAATGAAACATAGTTTCCTTTCCCATTTCCCCATGTATGCATAGTTCCCATCCCCCCAACCCTTGTTCACATTTAGCATGCGGGGAGCCCGAGGAAAATCATGTACTTATCGGAGTGACGTAAGGTCGGAACCCTCCGATCGCATTATGGAGTAATCATGGACGCTTTGTCTCACCTTGGAGGAACGATAATCATAAGGCGAGGCTATCAACGTAGAACATATCATAGTATATCGGGTCATAGGCATAGCATATCTGACATCATCATTGTCATCATAGAATCATTGTCATCATAAAGTCATAGTCATCATAGAACCATAGCCATTGTAGAATCATAGTCCCCATAGAATCATAGTCCCCATAGAATCATAGACCCCATAGAATCATAGACATCATAGGATCATAGACATCATAGAATCATAGCCATCATAGTCATCATAGGATCATAGTCGCCGTAGGATCATGTACATCATAGATTCATGGTCATCATAGGATTATAGTCGTTGTTTAGGTCATAAGAATCATCAATATTGTAAAACTTAGTTTTTAAAGAAAAATGTATATTTTGGAAAACACTTGTAAACTTTTAGTAAAGAAAATCATACCTCGAGGTCGAGGGTTTAGTTAAAACAACTTTTATTTAGTATCGGAAGGATGTCCATAAGTGTTCTTCTATAGAATGGGAAAATAAGCCCAATAGGACAACAAGGAGGGAATCCGGAATAGTGGGCTCACCTCGAGTCAAATGAGGCGGCGTACATAATTTACGTGTAAAACGTTTCGTGACATGACTTATAAGAGTCTTAGAGGCATACTGATCTTATTCCCCGCAAGTTCTAGATGTTTAGACCCTTCTTTCAACTATTCATGAACATTTGATTCAATTTTTGAATGAATAGTGATCAAATTTTCAATCTCGGATTTCTAGGAGAGTAATCCCCGAGACACGTGTTCAAGCATATTACATCTAAGACATGCCAAAGAAAGAAAGCGAAGCCTTACATACCTCTTTCCGCTCCTTCGCTTCTCCAAATCCTTGTTGCAAATTCGCCAAAATTTTCAATTTGGTCATGTTTACCACATCTTGACTAGTGCATTTTGGAGTTGGATTTCTTAAAATGAAACTTAGCTACCGAAATTTCGGCAGCGTTTCCCCGTAAGTATACCACGCCACCAAGTTAAACTTGGTCGATTTCAACAACAAACCCGAGAATGAAACTCGGCCAACATTATTACCAACAATGCCAACAATTATTCCCAACAATACTTACGATATTCACAATTGATTCCTTAGTACCGAAATCTTCAACCAAGATGTAATCACCCATTTTTCTTGTTCTAGTTTCATAAATCATGCAATGACCCACAATCAACATCATTCATACAATGTAAGAATTTAAGCTAATGTCACCTTAACTTCTTCCACATTCCGATAACGATTACAACTTCACTCCAAACCATCAAACTTGCATTTCTCATTATAGAATCCATGATAACCACAACTAAATATCAAATGGAATTGAATTATCATAGCTTATCAATCCATGGCCTATTCGGCCACATCACCACAACAACATATTTCATGAGTTTTCCATCTTTTCCCATATATTACAACAACCCACATGCTACATGCACTAAATCCATCCTTTCTATACAATACATTACATGCATAATTAAACACTATATACACACACCACAACTCACGGCCACAATCCAACATCCATAACTTCATGACTTTTATTCATCTACACATACTATGATATTCACAAACATCTATAAAACATGTAAAGAAGATCAAAACTCACCTCCTTCCCTTAACTTCTCTCACACGGCCAAGCTTGTTTCTTGCTAAACAAATGGTTTCCGTCTTCCAACAACTACTCCATAAGATAGAGGACCTTCCAATTGGCATGAAACTAGAAAGAAAATAATTTTTCCATGGCTACTTCAAGGGGGCAGTTCGGCCAGCCCCCTATTTGGCCGTCCCTCTTTTTTTTTTTTTTTTCTTTCTTCCTCTCTTGTTTCTTTCTCTCTTCTTAAAATATGATCACTCCTCCCTCTTATATATGTATATATACCTTGCATGCATGTGAGGGGCACATGCCCCTCTCTAGAAAAAGTCTTCCATTTTTCTTGATTTTCTTGAAATTCCTTTTTATCAAAAGATGACTCACTTGTCATCATTTTCCATTCTTTTCTTTTTCTTTTGTGTCACATGGCCAATTTGGCCCTTTTTAGAATTTTCATGAATCCTTGGTGAAATTACTATTTTACCCCTCGACTTTCCTTAATATTACCATTTTGTCCCTAACCTTCCACATTATTTTCACGGCCCATTTTGCGAATTTCTCTGCCCTTAGCCCTTCGATATTTCCACAATATAATACTCATAAATAATATTCCCGACAACTCCGACACTAAAATAATTTTAGAACATAGTCTTGTCCTTAACTTTTCACGTCGACTTCGAAATTCCCAAACGTATAAAATACGGGCTATAACAAATCATCAGTTTATAACCACATTCTATCAATATTCCCATTACAAGCAGTTTTCTATGGCAAGACACCATTTTTATAGAACCCTAGGTCTCCAATCACTTAGTTTATGTCTCTAAATGTTCAATTTATGACAAATAGCAACTAACCAATGCATTGAGATTATAACTAAGCGATAATAATCATAACCCATCACGTTTAGAAGTATCATTAATACTCAAGGGTTTCTAATTTAATTTCACCATTAAAGACCCATGAGGATGATTATAATCATGAAGGGGAAAGGAATGATAGATTGAAAGCAATGGAACTTACCTCAAAAGATTGTCTTGCCCTAACTTGAAAATTCTATCTAAGTATTTGTTGGGAAGTGTCTTGGGGTGTTATGAATGAGAAAATAAAACTACGGCATTTAAAACCCGTATTCGACTTTTCCCGTCGACATTGCGGCGGTCGCTACGCCGGTCCGCTTATAACGGTTAAGTGATCGCTACAGCGGTCCTCAACTTTCTCGTCTGAACGCTATGGCGGTCGGTTCAGCGCTATAGCGGTACTGCCATAGTGGTCCACCTTCCGCCACAGCGGCCACCAAAGAAATGATTAGCCACTAGAAGGCCGAGCACTTTCATGGTCACTTGCCAACTGTAATCCACTGCTGTAGCGGTCCATTTTAGGCAGTGAGACCGTTTTCTGTCCAGTTTTTCCTCCTATCACCCCACATTTCATCCAAGGCCTTAAAACACAAAACAAAACACGCATGCATACAAAAAGACGCTTACCAATCCAATCCCGGACTTGAAATTCCCAATGGAGTCCTAAATTTGCATAACGACCGGAAGGGTCGTTACATCAATGGCCTCCACCCATTTCGAGACATAATCTACAACAACCAATATGAACTTATTCCCCTTGGATGGTATGAAGGGACCCATGAAGTCGATACCTCACACATCAAATAGTTCAATTTCTAAAATGCCCTTCAAAGGCATTTTATGACGCTTGGAGATATTTCCGGTTCTCTGGCAGTTATTGCAGGCTCTCACAAATTCATGAGCATCTTTGAACAAAGTGGGCCAATAGTACCCAGACTGAAGTACCTTCGTAGCTGTTCTGTCAATAGCATGGTGTCCCCCATAGGGTGATGAGTGACACTTCTCAAGAATCGCGGGGACCTCTTCCTCTGGAATACACCTTCTAATCAGCTGATCTGTGCCAATCCTGTAGAGATAAGGCTCATCCCATACATAGAAACGGCTATCTTGCAAAATTCGCTTCTTCTTCTCATGATTAGCACTAGGAAGGTAAATCTCACTTACTATAAAATTCACCATGTCTTCATACCATGACACCTTAGTTCATTGAAGAGCAAAAAGGTGTTTATCAGGAAAAGTTTCCTTAATTACCATTGCTTCATCTACATGTTCCCGATCTTCCAATCTCGACAAGTGATCTGCTACTTGATTTTCTGTGCCCTTCCGATCAAGAATCTCAATGTCAAACTCTTACAGCAGCAATACCCAACGAATAAGCCTCGGCTTCGCATCCTTCTTTGCAAATAGGTAGCGAACTGCAGTGTGATCAGTATAAACAATTACCTTCGTGCCTACAAGATATGATCAAAATTTGTTAAAGGCATAAATAACCGCCAATAACTCCTTCTCTGTGATTGTATGGTTTATCTGGGCTGCATCAATTGTCTTGCTGGCATAATAAATAGAATGAAAAATCGTGTCCCTTTTATTACCAAGGATAGCTCCACAAGAAATCACTTGCATCGCACATCAAAATAAACAGCAGAGACTAATCGGGTGCTATGATAATAGGAGCAGACACTAACCTCTTTTTCAACTCATCAAAAGCCATCAGGAAGGCTTAATTAAACATATACTTCACATCTTTCTCTAATAGCTTGCACATTGGATTAGCAACTTTAGAGAAGTCTTTGATGAACCGTCGATAGAAACCTGCATGCCCAAGAACAATGCCCTCTCGAACCATGAAATGACATTTTTCTCAATTAAGTACCAAGTTCGTTTCTTCACAACGAGCTAACACGGCATCAACATGGTCCAAGCAGTCATCAAAAGAATCCCTAAAAATAGAGAAGTCATCCATAAATACCTCCACATAGTTTTCCACCATATCGGTGAAAATAGCCATCATGCATCGCTGAAAAGTACCTAGAGCATTGCACAAATCGAAAGGCATCCTCCGAAATGCAAACGTTCCATATGGACATGTGAATGTGGTCTTCTCTTGATCCTCAGGTGCAATCATGATCTGGTTGTAACCCGAATAGCCATCCAGAAAGCAATAATAATCGTGCCCAGCCAATCTATCGAGCATCTGATCCATGAAGGGCAAAGGAAAGTGATCTTTTCTGGTGGCGTTGTTCATCTTGCGATAGTCAATACATATCCTCCAACCAGTAACAGTTCGTTGAGGCACCAATTCATTCTTCTCGTTCTCTACCACAGTCATGCCCCCTTCTTTGGAAGACATTGTATTGGACTTACCCATTTGCTGTCAGGGATGGGATAAATAATGCAGCTGTCAAGCCACTTGATTACCTCTTTCTTTACCACCTCCTTCATGATTGGGTTCAGTCATCTCTGGAACTTAACACTAAGCTTGCTGTCTTCCTCCAATAATATTTTGTGCATGCAAAACTAACTGCTAATACCTAGAATATCAGCTATCGACCACCTAAGAGCTCGGATTCGATCTCTTAGCACACGTAATACATGTTCAACCTGCACATCAGTAAAATAAGTAGAGAGGATTACAGGGAGTGTGTCACCACTACCCAAGAAAGCATAGAGAAGATGAGGGGTAATGGCTTCAACTCAAGAACTGGAGCCTCTTCAATAGATGGTTTCAGCTTCTTCGATGACTCTGGTCTGTCTAGCTCCTCAAATAGTGTGTTTGCTCATAGATAAGCACATGAAGTGTCAAGGATGCTAAGACACTCCTCGACTTCTGCATCAATCATCAAGTTTTCCCCATACACTAAATCTGTTTCCAAAAGGATCTCGCGAAGCTAGAAAGTGATCTAACTCTGCATTAGTAAGTTCGGGTTCCACCACGGTAATCATCTTTAACTCTTCATAATGGGATGGAAGCTTGGTAGCTTTAAGCACATCAAAAGTCGCCTCTTGTCCGTCAACTGTCATGGACATCTTCCCCTCTCTCACTCGGATCACAGCATCAACAGTAGCCAAGAATCCTCTCCTGATGATGAGAGGAACACGCTTATCTGCCTCATAATCAAGTATCACAAAATCAACTGGCAGAATAAAAGGGTCTACCTTCACAAGAACGTCCTCAATAATACCATCAGGATAAGCAAGAGATCGATCAGACAGCTACAATGTAATAGTCGTTGGCCTAGGCTCACCCAAGCCCAACGTTCAGAACACAGAAGTGTGCATCAGATTAATACTAGCACCCAAATCACACAATGCTAGGCCAACTTTCATGTTACCAATAGTAATCGAAATAGTGAAGCTACCCGGATCTTTCAACTTTAGAGAAATTTTACTTCTCACTCTAGAACTGCACTCCTCAGTAAGTGCAACAGTCTCAAACTCTGTCCCACACCTTTTGTTTGCAACCACATCTTTGACATAGTTAGCATATTTTGGAACTTCTTGTAAAAGCTCCACCAAAGGTATGTTGATGTGTACCTATTTTAAGAGTTCAATAAATTTCTTACAAGCCGAATCTGTTTTCTATTTCTGAAGTCACTGTGGAAAGGGAGGGGGTGGTCGAACCACTTCCTCAATGGATTGCTCTGTGACTGTCTGCTTTGGCTCAGCTAGCTTAGCACGGATAAGTTTTGCTTCTGCTATGTTCTTCTTTTTCGGAGGCACTTCTTCAAGTTCTCTGCCGTTCCTCAAGGTAATTGCCTTGAACTCCTTTGGATTCTTCTCGGTATCACTAGAAAGAGCATTCAGTAGTCTGACATTCTGCATAATAGCCATCTGCCCAATATGATGCTCAAGCTTATGAATAGATTTCTGCATCTCACTCTGAATTTTCTGATTCTGCTGCTGCTTTACTTGTGTTTGAGCTATAAGCTGCTTTATCATCTCTTCCAAATTGCTAGTTGGCTGAGCCTGAGGTTGCTGATAATTGTTCGGCCTGTGGAAGTCTTGCTTCCCGAATGGAGTGTTGTAATTGTTTCCATAGTAGTTCCCATGATTCTCGACACCACGGTTCTGCTGCCCCACATAATAGACAGATTCTGTATTCAATAGGCAATTGTAATAATCATAAGGCTCACCACAACTTACACACACTGCCTGCTGAATAGGTTGAATTGGTTGGATCTGCTGAGTTTGAGGAAACGCCCTCAACATCACATTAGTAAGAGTACTTATATCAACCCGAATAGCTGCAACATCATCTACTTAAAGAACCCTAGCAGCTTTCTGTGGTAACCCCCGGCCAGTTTCGTGATACTCATGATGCCCTTCGAACATCATCTTAAGGAGAGCTTCCATCTCCTCTATGTTTTGTTTAAAATCTGCCCTTGAGTTGAAGCATTCAACAAGGCCTGTGATTCATGGTTAAGTCCTTCTACAAAATAGTTTCCTATGATCTCCTTTGGTTGTATGTGATGTGGGCAATCTCGCAAATAGCCCTTATACCTTTCCCAAGCGTGTGGCAGAGATTCAGAATCTCTCTGAGTGAAGTTAGCAATTCTTCCTCGCAGCTCCTTTGTTTTCTTGGGTGAGAAAAACCTGTCGATGAACTTATTCGATAATACCTTGATAATACCTTCTAAGAAGTGATAGAATCTACAGGAAGATTCCTCAACCATTCCCTCGCTTCACCAATCAATGAGAACGGAAATAAAGATAGCTTCACATAATCATCGGGAACGTCTCTATATTGGAAATTCTCGCTTAACTCCATGAACTGCATCAAGTGCTTATGCGGGTCTTCACTAGACTTACCCATATACTGGCACGTATGCTGCACCAGCTGCACTGTTCCTTCTTTCAGCTCAAAATTTCCAATAATGTCAGGCCTAACTATAGCCCTAACAATAGTTGGCAGACTAGGTCTAGCATAACTGGATAGAAGAATTCGTTGTTCTTGTACCCTTGCAGCGGCTCTTGCACCCTATTCATCCCCGTTTCTATTTTTATCCCTTTCTGCCTCTTCAAGAGCAAGTATTACTGCTTCATGAGCCATTTTTCTCTGTCCGTGTAAAGTCATTTCGATTTCAGGATCAAGATCAACTAACGGTTTTCCTCAATTTCTAGTGCTTGGCATAAACCAGAGAAACCTGAAGTGACACAAGTAGACAAACGAAAAAATAAAAGTAAAGACTTGAATAGAAAAACAAACTCAAATTAGAAAAACAGTAAATTTTTCTAAGTCCCCGGCAACGGCTCCACAAACTTGTTACTCCCAAAAGCACACGTAAGTACACACGGTCGTACAAGTAATATAGAACTTTTTAGTCCACATATCGATCCTACAAAGACTTAGATTCTACTGTTAACCTAATTCAAATTCGAATAAAACAATTCAAGAAAGTGAAAATCAAAGTGTTTGTTCTAACTAAACTAAAACTGAAAAGTAACAATTTATGATGGGTGTTTTTGTGACTGAGAATATTTTGATAAAGACTGTAAGATTTATCAGATGATGGAGAGTTCCAGGGTCATGGCTTTCGACAATTCAGTTGATCTTCTGACAATTCTACCGATCTTGTTTCCTGGGTTACTAGTTGACGGGTTAATTATAACTTTATGAGTATCTTGTGAGTTGCTCACAAGCCTGTAGATGCTACTATAATGCCTATATCCCTATGGTCGCCAGAGGTAACAAGAATGCATTTATTTCTCCGTATTCAACTAAGCAAGGCTAAATGGTATATTCCTATCCTCATTAGCGAAACGATTATATCGAACAAGCACTATTTATTCTTATTACGCATGCGAATTCCCTATCCCTAGTTCAATTCACACGCCACAGCTAGTGTTCAACTATTGGCCAGATAATATAACAATTAAGATCAAGAATAAATAAGCAACCCAAAAATATGTAAATTTAATTGATAGAAATTGTTGCCAAACCAACTATCATGTCTTTCGCCACAACCCTATAATTAAGAAGTTTAGCTACTCATGATTCTCAATGAACAACAAGAATTCATGAATAATCTAGGGTTGAAAAAGATGAAGATAAAATAAAATCTAGAGAGAGAAAGTAAAACGGCGGCTTACAAGTCTTAGAATATCCCAGCACACCGTTTACAGCTCAATAAAACGTATATTTATAGTCTAGGGATAAAAATAAATTAAGTAATCTTAATCCCGGTTGAACCGGGAGAGTTTCCGCACAAAATAGCTTGGTACGCCGCCCTGGGGCAACGCCCCAAGAGGGGTTTTCCAGTGCCTTGTTCTGTTGAGCTTTTCATCAACCACAGTGTAGGGGCGTCGCCCCAGGTGAAGCCCCAAGTGGGATTTTTCAGTTTCTTTCCAGCTCTCTTTTTCGCTCTTTCTTGTGCACACTTGGTCCTTGCTTCCGAAACGTGACCAAACTGCTCGATTTCTAGTCATTTGTACTCATTATACCTAAACACAAAAACCATACCAACATAAATTTGATTAAATTAGAACGACATAGAAAGATTTACATTGTTTTTTCTTAAAGATGACACACACAAATGGAGAAACGATACAGAACACGTGATGAAATAGAAAGATTTACATTGTTTTTTCTTAAAGATGACACACACAAATGGAGAAACGATACAAAACGCGTGATGACATATCTATGACTATAAATAACATGACATTAAATATGAAAAATAGGTTTTAGTGTGTTTTTGCATCCCTGCTGCCAATTTTTTGTCTAAAGATTATTTTTGTTCGATTCTTTTACGTCAACTATTAATCCATGTTAGTAATATTTTCACAAGAGTGTTTCACCAGGTGAAGCATTTTTCTCTATGATGTTTCTGCTCTATATTATCGTTATTTTTGCTAAAGGTGAATCATGTTCAATGAAGGGACTGCAAAACCAAGCAGAATATGATGCATTTATTTCTGACAAACCCAATGAGGAGGACGACTTCAATGGGGATTTGTCATCTGTTTTCATTCTTAAGAATCCCTTTTCGAGTCAGAGTTTAAATAATATTAATTTTGGTTTAAGAAAGTACAAATTACATGACTAGAAATAACGTGCAAAACACGTGTCGAGGAACAAGTTCTTTAAATAAAAATGAAAGAATTTTGCAAATTGAAATTATAACATGTGATGAGTCCATTCAAGGAAACATTTTGTTCGGATATTTACCATTATAGATTGCGAAACATAAATAGTTTAATTGAAAACCCAACATGACATTAGGATCATGGACCATAATGATTTTCACAAGACATAACATAACATTACTTTAATTAAGAAAACATACCTGAATCAATAACGTTTTCTAGAAGTGTCTTTACCGGAAGTGATTAAACTTTTAGACAAATAGATTTCTCTACATTCCATCGCACCGTTAGCGTGCTATTTCATGGAAATAATAGTGAATTGTAGTTCAGAGGAGATCAATTTCTTAAATCTACTTTATACTTCTGTTACACATAGCGTAGATATATATATAACTAAGATACTATTTTCTTGATGTGTAAGAATGATGACTTAATGAGCTATTTGTAGATGAGGATGATTGGGCAAGTGTGATGCATGCATGATGCAGGAGGGACTCGTGTCACACATGCAAGACACCTCATGCATAGGTGAAACATATAAGAAATGCAATTTTAACACCTATTATGCTTGTGCGACATGTGTCAGCCATGCAAACTAACATCATGAATGTGCGCGTCATGTCAGCCATGCAGTTTCCACGCCGTGCACGCATGTCAAGTGTCCACCATGTGTGGCGCATTTCATGCAAGGTGACACATATCACATTGACCATTCATGCTAGCACGTGTTACGTTTTTCAGCCACTTTAACGTACATGGAGACCTTCGATCGTAAAATGCCACTTAATTAACCACTTTTCATCAAAGTGGGGAGTTACATAATTGCCTTAAAAATTACTCCATAAATTATAATCAATATTCTTTAATTAATCCTTTTGTTTATTAAACCCAACTTAATCACGTGGAACATATTTGTTACACATTAAATTAAATTAGAACGACATAGAAAGATTTACATTGTTTTTTCTTAAAGATGACACACAAATGGAGAAATAATACAAAACACGTGATGACATATCTATGGCTATAAATAACAAAACATTAAATATAAAAAATAGGTTTTAGTGTGTTTTTGCATCCCTGCTGCCAATTTTTTGTCTAAAGATTATTTTTGTTCGATTCTTTTACGTTAGCTATTAACCCGTATTAGTAATTTATTCACGAGAGTGTTTCACTAGGTAGAGCATTCTGCTCTATGATGGTTCTGTTCTATATCATCCTTATTCTGGCTAAAGGTGAACCATGTTCAATGAAGGGACTGCAAAACCAAGCAGAATATGATGCATTTATTTCCTACAAACCCAATGAGGTGGACGACTTCAGTGGGGATTTGTAATCCATTTTCGTTCTTGAGAATCCCATCGCTAGTTAGAGTTTAAATTATATTAATATTGTTTTAAGAAATTACAAATTACATGACTACGAATAACGTGCAAAACATGTATTGAGGAACAAGTTCTTTAAATAAAAATGAAAGAATTTTAAAGATTTAAATTAGAACATGTGATGAGTTCATTCAAGGAAACATTGTGTTTGGATTTTTACCATTATAGATTGTGAAATATAAGTAATTTAATTGAAAGCCCAACATGACATTAGGATCATGGAACGTAATGATTTTCACAAGACATACATAAAATTACTTTAATCAAGAAAACATACCTGAATCCATAATGTTTTCTAGAAGTGTCTTTAGCAGAAGTGATTAAACTTTTAGACAAACAGATTTCTCTCCATTCCACTTCACCTTTATCACGCTATTTGATGGAAATTACTGTGAATTGCAATTCGGAGGGGACCAATTTCTTAAATCTACTTTATCTTTTCTTTGTTACACATTGAGTGGATATATATAGCTAAGATACTATTTTCTTAATGTGTAAGAATGAAGAATTAATGAGCTATTTATAGATGAAGGATGACTGGGCAAGCGTCATGCATGCATCATGCAGGAGCGACTCGTGTCACACATGCAAGCCACCTCATGCGTGCGTAAAACATATAAGAAATGCAATTTTAACACCTTTATGCATGTGCGACATGTGTCAGCCATTCAAACTAACATCTTGAATGTGTGCCATATGTCGTCCATGCAATTACCACGCCGTGCATGCATGCCAAGTGTCCACAATGTGTGGCACATGTCATGCAACATGACACATATCACATTGACTAGTCATGCTAACACGTGTAACGTTTTTCAGCCACTTTATCGTACATGGACACCTCCGATCATAAAATTCCACTTAATAAACCACTTTTCATCAAAGTGGGGAGTTACTTAATTGCCTTAAAAATTACTCCATAAATTATAATCAATATTCTTTAATTAATCCTTTTGTTTATTAAACCCGACTTAATCACATGGAACATATTTCTTACACATTAGATTAAATAGAACGACATAGAAAGATTTACATTGTTTTTTATTAAAGATGACACACAAATGGACAAACGATACAAAACACATGATGACATATCCGTGGCTATACATAATGTGACATTAAACAAAAAAATAGGTTTTAGTGTATTTTTGCATCTCTGCTGCCAATTTGTTGTCCAAAGTTATTGTCTATTCAGTAAATTTTTTTTTCTATTCTTTTACGTCAGCTATTAATTTGTATTAGTAATTTTTTCATGAGAGTGTTTCACCATGGTGAAGTATTCTGCTCTATGATGGTTTTGTTCCATATCATCGTTATTCTGGCTAAAGGTGAACCATGTTCAATGAAGGGACTACAAAACCAAGCAGAATATGATGCATTTATTTCCTACAAACCCAATGAGGAGGACGACTTCAGTGGGGATTTGTCATCTGGTTTGGTTCTTGAGAATCTCGTCTCTAGTCAGAGTTTAAATTATATGAATATTTTTTTTAAGAAAGTACATATTACATGACTAGAAATACACGTGCAACACACGTGCGAAGGAACTAGTTCTTTAAATAAAAAAGAAAGAATTATGAAAGTTGGAATTAAAATATCTGATTAGTTCATTCTAGGAAACATTTGATAACATTGAAATGATATAGTATAGATTAACGTGGTTCTTGCTTAAAAATGACACAAACATATCAAGAAGCAGTTCAAAACATGCGATGATATATTTGTGATCATTAATAATGTGACATTAAATAAAAACTAAACAATTTTGGAAGTTGTAATCAAAATATTGTGATGAGTTCCTTTGGAGACAGCCATTAAATTTTGAACGACATAGAGAAGATTAGCGTGATCCTTGCTTAAGGATGACAAACACAAATCTATAAATGGTGCAAAACATGTGTTGAGATATCTGTGGCTGTAAATAAAGTCACATTTAAGATAAAAGAGAAATTTCAATGTGGTTTTGCACCTGCCATGCCTAATTGTTGTCTAAAGTTTTTTTCTTTTCTGCAAATGGTAATTTATTGTTTATTTTTTATGTCTTCTATTAAACCGTATTAGTAATTTATTCAGCAGAGTATTTCACCAAGGTGAAGCATTCTACTCTATGATGATTCTGTGCCATATCATCGTTATTCCAGCTAAAAGTGAAACATGTTTAAACAAGGGACTTTAAAATCAAGTCGAATATGATGAATGTATGTCATATATTAAATACAATAGAAAGGATTTTGAAAGTTCTAATTAAACCTGTGATGAAATCCTTTGGAGACATCTAAAAAATTTGAAATCTTCATGATCATGTTCTTTTGATGTTCCATATATTCCTACCATTTCATATAATTTGTATAAAATAGTAATTTTAACATGCATATGTTATCACACAACTGTTACTTTATTCGAAGATTTTAATTAAAAGGATGGTGAAATTCTTAAATATATAAAATAGTACTAATCAATACTAGACTTTGTCATGTTAGTGTTTCAATCTTCAACCAAGCATGTCTCCATCTCGACAATTTAAATTTAACCCTATAAAATTAAAGGATATACTTTAAAATTCATCCACAAATGATTTTCTATACATTTATTTTTTACAATGATGATAAGTAAAACACAAGGTTAAATAGTTTCCTATGTTGGATTGTATTTACCAGACATATTTTCTACAACAACCTATTTGAACATTATTACACTTTTGACCTATTTACCCTCGTTGACCGATCCCCAAGTCCCATTAGTATGATTATTTCTCACGGGGATGGGCGACATGACTTTCGAGGTCAATAGGCGAGTTCTAGTAGGATTTGTGGAATTAGAGTCTTAAAGTAAAAAACCTTTGACCAATAGTTGAATTTTAGTTAAACATGCCCGTAATCGAATTATGAGCCCAGCTCCATTAGGGTTGGAATGTGATTTATGATTTGGTAGAGTCATTGGTTTGGTTCCCGAATGGCTTTGGTGTAATTTGAGTCATTCGTGGAGAAACTAGTTAAGTTAAAGAGTTAGAGTTGACCACGGTCAACATTTGTCATGACCCATTTTACGCTCGTGCAGGCACCTACCATTCCCACCTCGGTAGGCGAAACCTCAACCAAACCAAACTTTTTCTCTTACATAAACAACATAAACTTAATACAAAATTAAGACAATAACAGTAAGCGGAAGAAACTCAATATATATAAATCAAATTTGCGGAAGTTTTTACAACAATGTCATAGATCTAACTTCTTTCCCATGACCTAGTCTAGACAAGTACAAGAGCGACTAAGATTGAATAATAAACACAACAGTGAATATAAATGACTCAACCTCCATCTAGGAATGAGAATGATGGAGGCCTTCAAGATAAGCACTGTACATCGTCCGGAAAACATCAATCAATCAATATCCTGAAAAACTCTACACCCCGAAAAGGGTGTAGGAAGAGTAGTATCAGTATAACACTAGTACTGGTAAGCATCATAGGCCGATAATGGTTAGAAGAACATAACGGTAATAGAATTCATAAATAAGCGTGATAGGTAAAACTAGGTGAACAGTACACATTACCTACCACTCGGCTCAACCAATAAAGATTCTTATTCTTATCAATTCTTCCCTAGTGATCCATTTGCTTAACTTAAATAATACTCCCTCCTAACTCATCTAACATACAATAGAAAATTTGGCTCAAGTATCACATGTCAACTACCATTGCACTATTCACTCTTAGTATCAGGAAGTTATCTCATCATTATGATATTCATTATTCACCAGAATTTAGGAAGCCAAATATATACAATAGGACCAACTAGTATCAAATATAAGTAATTCAAGATCATGGCCTATGGTTAGAGCAACTAAATCCCACTGTGTCAAGTCTTAATACATCCAACCCGAATCAACATATCACAACCATATCACAAGAATATCACGAGAAGCCAAAAGGTACAATGCAGTGCAATAATGTATGAAATATGGATGCAATGCATATGCACTTCACGCATGTACTCTGATGATGGAACATCACATCTCGGCAGCACAAACCATAGGGGACCTGCAAAGTCTATGTACCCTCATGATTCTAGCAAATACCTCGGCAATCGCTACCAGCACTTATACCACGATTTTGGGATAAACATCGGACATCGGTCCTCACGTCACTCTCATCCAACTAAGCCCAGCTCATAATAGCGTTTCTTTGTATATCATCAATGTATCAACAGTATATCATAAAGGATGAGAATGCGTGCAAATGTATATGTGCAATATCAATAATCAAATGATTCTCAACTGTACCACATATGGGCACACCAAGAATATTAATAAAAGGCTACAAAATAAGCCACAATAGGATCACCATCATCACTAACTTAATACCAACAACTAAGGTGCTACAATATCATGATCAAGATATAGCACTAGTCACCAATACCCAACAAGGACAATATCACAACAACAACAACAACACATCATTTATTTACTTCCTTACGACATCAACATATGAAAAAATACGCTTTCTAACTCATAAGGTCAACCACTAAGCATCCAGTCTAGCGTCATTCCATGTTCCGTTAACTCATTTATCGTCTCCAATACCAAATTAGGATTGAATATTAATAAACATATGACATTATTATGTATGTCATGCGTGAAATACTCATCAATAGAACGTAATACGTCAAGTTCCATATAACTGTCTCCTAGGTCACATCGAAACCACTACTATACAAGGCAACACCAACACAAGAGTCTAGAGAGTCTACAGGCCACGAGCCGATACACATAAATCACATAATAGTACCAACCTAAGATTTCCATCCCAATCTCCGAAATCCTATACATGCATTCTCTGTTTCATCTAATTCTGTAATGACCTGTTTAGTTGTTATAGTGTTTTGACCCATTTAACCTTGTTGACCCTTCCCCCGAGTGTTGTTAGTATGATCTATGACTTAGTGAAGTCATTGTTTTGGGTCCCAAGGCGTTCGAGGATGTTTTGAGTCTCAAGTGAAGGCTTAGTTTCATAGTGTTGCGGTTGACTTGATCAACACCGGATTAAATTCATCTCTTTTGGGAATTTCAAGGTCACGGGTGAGTCCGTAACGTGGTTTACAATCAAAAAGGACATATAGTTTGTGTTCGGGAGGTTCCGGATGAGTTTAGGGGCTAAAACGAAGTTTTGAACATTTCAGAAATTTGAGCACCCGCTGTAGCGAAGGGTGAACCCACTGCAGCGAAGGGTACACCGGCTGCAGTGAAAATCTAGGGCAGAATGTTCATTTTTAAGTGCAATTTTCAAGTCTTTCCCCTCATAAACCAAAAAATAATTCCCCCAAAAGTGAGAGGCTATTTTCCCAGGGCTAGGGTGGAGTTCCTCCTTAAAGGTAAGTGCAAACCCTTACATAATTCATTATCTTCCCTTCTTCAAATCCCATGACAAGCTTAAGCTCCATTAATGGTGGGTGAAAGATTAGAACCTAAGAATTCATGAAACCTTCAATAGTTGGAGGGTTGGGGAGATAGCAATGGAAAAGTATTCACAAGCACTTTGGGGTAAGATTCTAACCCAATATTCATTATTTATTGTCAATTATCATCATCTCATAATCATCCTACACACTAACTGTGAAGAACTAATGGTTAAGAACCCTAGGGTTAAAAATAGAAAAGATAAATTTTGATATCTTGTGATGAATAGTATTCCATAAAATTAAGATTTAAGGTTAATTAGATGATGGGTAACATAATTGTGCTCTAAGTTTCCTGTTTTACCCTCATGAGCCGAGAGTCACATTGTAGGGGTATTTTGGGTATTTTTCTAAAAATATAAGAATTGTGGTATCATTGGACTCGTAGAGTACTATTTTGACTATATTGTATCTGAATTGTTAATAAAATTATAGTTTTGCCCTCGTGGCTCGGGTTTGGTTATTTTTGATCCACTTTTGAATTTTGGGTAAAACTATGGCAATATGGGTATCCTTAGGTTCGTATTCTGACGTATAATTAATTTTTGATAGACGTTAATCGTTTTGAGTTTCTCCAAAGAGGAAGGCAAGGCTAAGGTTTGGCGATTCGAGACTGTTGCGAGGCATTCCAGGTAGGTTATGACTTACTTTAGTTAGACTTTGATTAGCGAAACGTATGTATTGTGTAGAATTAATGGGAGAAAACATGATTAAGTCTTTATACATGTCATTTTGGTTGGATATTAGCAAGGTTGGTATGACTTTGGATTATTTGGGCTTGTCACCGTTATTTAAGCATTGTGAAGGTGTAGTTGTATCGATATTGTGGTTATTCGGGATAGATTTCTATTAGGTTGATTGTTGTTAATGGTGAATTTTTTCCCTGTTATTGTGATTAGACTTGTTACCTAAATGTTGTGTTGTAATACGTGTTGCAAACAATTCTCTCTTATTGTGACACATATCATCTTGAGTATGATTTGCTATTGATAATGAGTTTAGACTTGAATTGTGATATAAACTTCTGATAGCACGTAGATGAAAACTTGATGTATGATTTTATTGTTGATGATGATATATAATAAAATGGAGCACCTTGGTGATACAAGACTTAGTTGTGAGGTGTGCTTGTTATGTTGGGAAGTAAAGAGGGACATAGACTCTAATGTTGTCTAAGATGGTTTGCATGATTCATTTCATGGTTGAGCTGATTTATCAAAGTCTTGATATGACTTGTGGCTTGTGACTTGTACCTTCATTTTTAGTTTATTTGCATTGTTTTGCCATGCTTGCACTCATTTATGCATTCATACATTCATACATGATGGAAAGTGATGTCGAATTAGTAAAGAAGTTAATATAATCTTCTTAACTTGTGACACTATTTGGTACTTGATAACCGATCATTGAAAGTGATGTGACAATATATATATATATATATATATATATATGAAAAGGCACATTTGACCGGGGGTAAGGATGTGACCTAGATATGAAAAGGCATATTTGATAAGGGGATAGGATGTGGCCTAGATTATAGGCTAGTGGTCCAAGGTTCATTCTGGAATGAGCGGTACATGGAAACCATGGGTCCCCGTGGGGCATGACTATTGGGCAAAGACACCAAAGCATGTGTGTACACGAGTCATGAGTGATTGAGGAGTGAAGTATTTTGCCATTGTATTACATTGCATTGCATGCACTTAATCATAATTTGCATTGCACATCATCAAATTTTATTTTGCATTATTCTATGCTCGTTTAGTTCTGATTTTGTTATGGTTTGTTGAATGGCTATAATGATATAGATATGATCATTGACTGAGTAAAATTGTGGATTAGTGATTCTACCTAGGGTCGGAACCTGGACTTGTGATTATCGGTGAGATTATTGAGACTTGACAAGACTTGTGATTTAGAAGCTTCATCTTAGGCCGAGACTCGGTTATGGGATGCTCGGTGACTTGGATTTGAGTATTAAGTGCCTATCTGTTTATCTTGTTGATTTTATACTTATATGGGTGAACTAATCTTAGTCGGCCTATGATGCTTATCGGTACATAGTGTTTGTACTGATATTACTTTGTTGCACTCTTTTTGAGTGCATATTGTGTCCAGAGATTTCATCCAGACTACATCTCTAGCTTGAAGCTAGTTTACTCGATCAAATTCGAGGGTGAGCTTCTACCCATGCCATGCCACCTGAGGATCTCTCTTTCCAGATGTCTACTTCATTCCAGACATTATTTGTTATTATATTTGAGATATACTTCATTCTTTAGACGTTGTTGGTTAGAGTCCTTATACGATGACTTTCAAATTTTTGGGGTGTAATAGTTAAGACTTCCGTACTTATATTATTTATTATTTATGAGTTGGTCAGACTATTTATTCATTCACGTATTTATGGATTGTTAGAGTATAAATGATTAAAGAAATTGAAATTGGCTAGTGATTAAAGGTACGTGCTCGCTCGATCGGTAATTTGGGTCATGGCAGTTGGTATCAAAGCCTAGGTTCGTGACTTTCGTTATACAAGGACGTGTCTAGTAGAGTCTTGCGGATCGGTACTAAAAGCTGTGTACTTATCTGCAAGAGGCTATGGGAAATTTAGGAAACTTCCGCTTTTTTTGTTTTTTCGTGCTACTTCATTCAAATTGGTATCTAGATGATTCCAATTAGTATCTGCACTTCCTTGTCTTATTCTTCCATGAATGGTGAAAACCCCTTTCCTAAACTCTTATGCGAGCGGTTTGTGTTATGTCATGGCCTGGTATGGTACTAGATGCGTCTTCCTGATTCAGATGCATGATCCAAGTTCAGTTTCCAATTGTGACTTGATTTTTAGTTGTATGGGTTGTAATTTAGACCCGGTTATTTTGTTTGCATAATCTTGTAAAGAAGAGAACCTTGGATAGATTAATCTCCACTATTAGGAAGGGAATAATTGGTATTTGAAAATAACAACCCTCCCGATCGTTATAGAAATCTTAATCACCTTAGCCAGTAACACCTCTCCGAGAGTAGAATAAGCTAATAGAAACCCAAATGTAGAAGTCTAAAAACTGAGAATCGGCTTGTTGTGTTATGCGTTGTATGTTGTATAAGAGAATGTGTGTTGTGTTTGTTTTACTTAGTGTAATTTTGAGTTGTATTCTTGAGGCTTAGAGGTGTGTTTTAGAAACTAAGTATGGAAGTCAGCTAATTATCGGGGTTACTACCTAAAAAAGCCTGCTGTGGTAGGTGAATTCTCGTGGTAGCGGATCCGCTATAGTGGATGGGTCGTCGCTATAGCAGGGAGTTAAGGGTCACAGGGTCCGCTATAGCAGAGCCCCTATCGTTATAGCGGATGCGCTACAGCGGATTGGTCGACCGCCGCAGCGATAGACGGACAGTTTCAGTGTTTTAGAGGCCCACACTTAGAACTATTTAATTACTTAACTCTAACAAGTTCCTAAGAAACACTTAGGGCGATTTTCTAAGACTAGGGCACGGAGACTCTTGAAAGGTAAGTTTCAAACCTTTACTTTGTTCGTTCCATTATCATCATAGGATTATACCTCATCTAAAAGAGTCTGTAATGGTGAATTGGGGACTAAAAAACCCTAGAACGTAAGAACTCTTGTGATAATTGATGGATTATGAATATTATTGTTAGTTTATCATCCAGAAGCATGGATTATTACTTGTTAGTTGAGAATTCAACCTTTAGATACATGAGACTGGTGATTTGAGACTTAGGGTAACTTGAAGAGTTTTGTATTTGTTTCTTCTAGGGGTGAGTTCCCTTGCCTTATCTTATGATTGTCTATCATCTTAGGCTTGAATTAATGATTCAAATGTATGGAGACTGCCGGGAGAAGATGAGTTTCTACCTTAGCTTTGAGAATTGAATAATAGTCTTTAAATATTAGTTTAATTGGTGAGTGTTGCCAATAGTAAGATAGGATTTCATGTAGTAGTAAATCATAAGCTTGAATCTCTAATCTAGACTAAGATTGATTAAGGATAAAATGGGGCATCGTTCGAAACAAGAGCTAATACTTTGAGAGTTATGTTGAGGTTATACAATGTGAAGTCAACTCGACGGTTATGCATGAGTTGGTAAGTTCTAGTGTGTCATAGACTATAGGGGATATTGGTTGGATAACAGAAATGAAGACTCTAGTGGTTATTGTGTTACTTACGGCTGGTGAGAGATGATATTATTTATTGTACTATATTTGCGTAATTACCTATATGGTTATTGAGCTTACATATATGTTTGTTTGTTAGTGTTCCCGAGTTATATGGCATCTTGCTAAGGTAAGGCTTATTTATGAGATCTCTGAGTTAAATTCCGTCATATTAAAGTAATTGTGATCTTAGTTAAATTAGTTGTCTAAGTCAGAATAGGGTTAAGTATGAACTTAGTGAAGCAGGTGTCTAAGTCCTGGTTTGTTGAGATAGATGAGATTTGTCTAAGAGTTGATATATTGTTGTGACTTCTTGATAAATAATAAATTTTTCATAATGTGAGAAATATGGGGATGTTAAACAGTTCCGATAGGACAAGATGTTATGAAGAGTAACCTAATGAATTAGTCTCGAGGAAAAAGGGTAAATGAGTTGGTGGAATAGATAAGTCTGTTGGGTTTCACGTGGTCCTTTTGTCGTATTGCGTAAGTGATAGAAAAAAAGAGGTTCGGGTGAGCCCATGATAAACTGTTACTTGGCTTGAATGGTTGATAGGTAAAGGGTTGACATAGTTAGTATTAAACAAAGCATGTTGAGATATGAAATCTTAGTTTACTGATCTATGAAAGATTTGCTAATTGCATTGGTGATCATAAGGGTCTAGAGAAGTTGGAATCATTAGAAGTATAAATTAGGATTAGTATGATCAAACTTCGATATATTAGATGACGCATATGTGTTGTAGCAATTTCTCTGGTAGGTTTGAGTACAGAAATATGAAAACTAGATCTTTTAGCTAAGCTATAAGAAGCTTTGACTTATAAGATGAACAGATAGAGGTTAGGGCGCACTTGGTACCGTGGAGGCTTCCGTGTGGTTATAATGCATGTTCTTGGGTTATCGTCAGCCTTCGTACTCTCCTTCTTCGTTCGAGGACGAACGATGGGTAAATTGGTATCTGATGTAATGACCCGTTTAATCGTTATAGTGTTTTGATCCATCTAACCTTGTTGACCCTTCCCCTGAGTTTCATTAGTACAATCTATGACTTAGTGAAGTCATTGGTTTGGGTGTCAAGGCATTCGGGGATGTTTTGAGTCTCGAGTGAAAGCTTAGTTTCATAGTGTTGGGATTGACTTGGTCAACACTGGGTAAAAATAATATCTTTTGCGAATTTCGAGGTTATGGGTGAGTCCGTAACATGGTTTACAATCAAAACGCATATATGGCTTGTGGTCGGGAGGTTCCGGATGAGTTTCGAGGGGCTAAAACGAAGTTTTGCACATTTCAGAAATTTGGGCACCCGCTGCAGCGAAAATCTGAGGCAGAATGTCCTTTCTAAGTGCAATTTTCAAGTCTTTCCCCTCATAAACCAAAAACCACATCCCTAGAAAGTGAGAGGCTATTTTCCTAGAGCTAGGGTGGAGTTCCTCCTTAAAGGTAAGTGGTAACCCTTATGTGATTCATTATCATCCCTTCTTCAAATCCCATGACAAGCTTAAGCTCCATTAATGGTGGGTGAAAGATTAAAACCCAAGAACTGATGAAATGTTCAATAGTTGGAGAGTTGGGGAGATATAAATGGAAAAGAATTCACAAGCACTTTAGGGTAAGATTCTAACTCAGTATTCATTATTTATTGTCGATTACCATCATCTCATAGTCATCCTACATACTAATTGTGAAGAACTAATGGGTTAAGAACCCTAGGGTTAAAAACAGAAAAGATAAATTTGGATATATTGTGATAAATAGAATTCCATGAAATTAAGATTGAGGGTTAACTAGATGATGGGTAACATAATTGTGCACTAAGTTTCCCATTTTACCTTCATGAAACCGGAGTCACATTGTAGGGTATTTTGGGTATTTTTCTAAAAGTATAGTAATATGGGCATCGTCAGACTCATTTAGACTCGTAGAGTGCTATTTTTACTATATTGTATTTGATTTTTAAATAAAATTACAGTTTTGCCCTCGTGGTTCGGGTTTGGCTATTTTTGATCCACTTTTGGGTTTTTGGATAAAACTATGGCAATATGGGTATCCTTAGCTTCATATTATGACGTAGAATTCATATATGATAGACGTTAATCATTTTGAGGTTCTCCAAAGAGGAAGGCAAGGCTAAGGTTTGGCGATTTGAGACTGTTGCTTGACATTCCAGGTAGGTTACGACTTACTTTAGTCAGACTTTGATTAGCGAAACGTATATATTGTATAGAATTGATGGGAGAAAGTATGATTAGGTCTTCAGACATGGCGTTTTAGTTGGATATTAGCGAGGTTGGTATGACTTCTGATTATGTGAGCTTCTCGCCGTTATTTAAGCATTGTGAAGGTGTAGTTGTATTGATACTGTGGTTATTCGGGATGGATTTCTATTAGGTTTACTGTTGTTGATGGTGGATTTCTTCTCTGTTATTGTGATTAGACTTGTCACCTGAATGTTGTGTTGTAATACGTGTTGTACACAATTCTCTCTTATTGTGACACATATCATCGGAGTATGGAAGGATAATGAGTTTAGACTTGAATTGTGATATAAACTTATGATAGTACGTAGATGAAAAATTGATGTATGATTTTATTGTTGATGATGATATATAATAAAATGAAGCACCTTGGTGATACAAGACTTAGTTGTGAGGTGTGCTTGTTATGTTGGGAAGTAAAGAGGGACATAGACTCTAATGTTAGCTGAGATGTTTGCATGATTCATTTCATGGTCGAGCTGATTTATGTAAGTCTTGATATGACTTGTGGCTTGTGACTTTTACCTTCATTTTTAGTTTATTTGCATTGTTTTACCATGTTTGCACTCATTTATGCATTCATACATGATGGAAAGTGATGTGGAATTAGTGAAGAACTTAATATAATCTTCTTGTTGAACTTGTGACATTATTTGATACATGGTACTTGATAATCGATCATTGAAAGTGATGTGACAATATGTATGTTGGTACGTATATCTATAGATATATATATATCTATATACATAGATATATAGATATATACATGAAATGACACATTTGACCGGGGTTAAGGATGTGACCTAGATGTGAAAAGGCACATTTGACAGGGGGTGAGGATGTAGCCTAGATTATAGGCTTGTGGTCAGAGGTTCGTTTCGGAACGAGTGGTACAAGGATAGAATGGGTCCCCTGCAGGTCATGAGTATTGGGCAAAGACACCAAAGCATGTGCGTACACGAGTGATAAGTGACCGAGGAGTGAGGTATTTGGCCATTGCATTGTATGCACTTCATCATAATTTGCATTGCACATCATTATATTTAATTCTGCATTATTACATGCTAGTTTAGTTCTAATTTTTGTATGGTTTGTTGAATGGCTATTATGATATAGATATGATTATTAATTGAGTGAAATTGTGGTTTAGTGATTCTACCTAGGGTCGGAACTTGGACTTGTGATTATCAGGTGATATTATTGAGACTTGACAGACTTGTGGTTTAGAAGCTTCATCTTCGGCTGAGACTCAGTTATGGGATGTTCTGTGACTTGGATTTGAGTTTAAGTGCCTATATGTTTATCTTGTTGATTTTATACATATATGCGTGAACTAATCTTAATCGACCTATGATCTTACCAGTACATAGTATTTTTACTGATACTACCTTGCTGCACCCTTTTTGAGTGCATATTGTGTTCCAGAGATTTCATCCGGACTACATCTCTAGCCTGAAGTTAGTTTGCTCGATCAGATCCGAGGGTGAGCTTCTACCCATGCCATGCTACTTGAATATCTCTCTTTCCAGATGTCTACTTCATTCCAGACATTATTTGTTAATATATTTGAGATATACTTCATTCTTTAGATGTTGTTGGTTAGAGTCCTTGTACGATGACTTTCAGATTTTGGGGGTGTAATAGTTTAGACTTCCGCACTTGTATTATTTATTATTTATGACTTGGTCAGACTATTTATTCATTCACACATTTATGGATTGTGATTAATGGGTTAACGGGTAAGGGTTCACCTACCAGTGATAATAAGGTAGTTGCCCACATGATCGGTAATTTGCGTCGTGACAAATTCACATATAGGAGAGTCTAATCAGAGTCTACCAAATAAAGGAAGCCGTAACCTACCTGGTAGCAAAACAGGTGCCACGAACACACACTTTGGCCTTGCCCTTTGTAACATCTCCGAGTACACAAAATAATGGAAGTCTAGTCATATCCGAATAAGGAATTAAAATAAAGACAACCAATACTTATAATCTTACTATTAGTCAAGACCCACATCCTAACCCATGGAATGGGGTCTATGAAGTAGAAGGGATAAATTATAGATTCTAAGCTTAAACATGACATTCATACTCTAGATGACCATTTTCCATAAATTAGAAGCTAGATTAACTCATGAAATACTCAAATTCTAGGTGAAACCCCCCAAATTTAGGTATAAACCCTAACTTTAATCTCAAAAATTTGCCACTAATCATGAAGGAATCAAGCAATAATAGTTTCTAATCATCAAATCCATGCTTAATGAAGCTAACCCAAGCAATAATTTGAGATCTATGGCCAAGAAACCTTCTGGGAAGAAACTCATTTAAACCCTGTTTGAATCTTCAACTCATTAATGAACTAGCTTGATTCATGGATTTCCTATGGTGTCTAATGAATAAGGAATGAAATACAAGCTTGAATTCGCTTACCACAAGATGTTGCCTCTTCAAAAACCCTTGAAACCCTCTCCAAAAGCTCTTAGACGAAGTGGGGAAATGTTTGGAGACTTAAGGGTTTTTATCACTTACTTGGGCCTCTGGTTCAGCGAGCACCGCTTCAGCAGTTATGGGACCACTACGCTAGTCCCGCTTCCTCTGTCCATCAGACCGTCACAGCGGTCAAGGCAAGAAATGAACTATGCCGCAACAACGACCATCCTAACCGCCACAGCAGCACCACAATAGCAGTGTGGTGCCGTCGTAGTGGGCACTAGACACCAGAGCATCAAAACCAAGTTTCACAAATGATCATCCGGACCTCTTAGAATCGGCGGATTTTCGAAAAAGGTCTGTTTACCCAAAATTCAACCATGAGTCAAACAGTTTCCCCTTAAAGGCTAAATTTTCTAAAAATCATACCAAAACCCAAAACAATGCCTAGGAAATCATGGCACCTATCCCCTCGGATCAAAATAGTTCTAACGAGGCTCGAGAACAGGTCAACAAGGGCAAAAAGGGGAATAACGTAATAACAGCCAAAAGGGTTGTTACATCAGATACCAATTAAATAATCACTCATCCTCGAGCGAAGAAAGAGAGTAGGAAAATCGATGGTAACCAAGGAAATCATTTATCATGACCAACACGAAGCCTCCATGACACGAAGTATACCAAAATCGCAACACGCTCACCTTATTAGTTAAAACCTTTTATACTTAGCCAAGGACCCAATTCTTATGTACATACTTGAAATACTCTCACCACTGATTCCTGAATAACATAGCCGCTTTTAACGGACCTCTCGGATTCGACATAACCATACCTCTGAAACGATGAATGTGTCTCACATACATTTGTCGAAACAACACACACCTATAAAGATAACCACAATCAAAGCCCACTCTGAACCGGTAGAATATTCTGATCTTGCTAACCTTTTCTTCACCCTTCTCAAGTTATTCTTCGAACCACAATCCTTATAACACACAAGATAGACCCGAAACCATGACTTACTCACCAAAAGAGAATCCTCGCTCCACCAGAAAACTCTAAGCTATTCCATCAAAGCTGGTCTTGATCACATCCAACTTGGCCAGTTCTAAGTGTTCGAAAACCCACAATCACTATAAAGGAACATACCACCGAATACCTTGTTGAGAAAAACTTGTCGGAAATCACATGATCACTATAAAGATTTCTCGTAACCATAGTACCTCCTCGAATCATCACCATGCCCATTGTAAACCATTACACTAACTGAAAAGCTGCCCCCGGTACGATATAATCAAGTCTACTCAGATCAAACCCCAAGCTAAACTGAAACTTATCAAATCCATGAAAGCGACTTACTTGGAACTCGTAATTCCTTTGGAATTCTGAACGCAATTCCTCAAGTTCTAATCAAACCACACTGACCCAAATGAATGCACCATTCCTGAATTTTATCAATAACCACTCGAACTGATCCTAAATTCCAAGACTAATCACGGTCTTGCCACGCAAAATAAATCATGTATGTCACTCTCGATTCCAAAACCTGAATTATATCCAAGCTGTCATTTGAGTACCGAGGAGCTAAACCTTATGAATGCAACTTGAGTTTCTCAGCCTTCCCCAACACACACCTCTGATACAACCCGAACCTTTAGACGCTAAGAACCTGCTGTCTCATATTGTAATGACCCGTTTGGTCGCTATAGTGTTTTGACCCATTTAACCTTGTTCACCCTTTCTCCGAGTCCCGTTAGTACAACCTATGACTTAGTGAAGCCATTGGTCTAGGTCCCAAGGTGTTTGGGGATGTTTTGAGTCTCGAGTGAAGGCTTAATTTCATAGTATTGGGGTTGACTTGGTCAACACCGTATTAAAATGATCTCTTTTGGGAATTCTGAGGTCACGGTTGCGTCCGTAACGAGGTTTACAATCAAAACGCATATATGGTTTGTGTTCGGGAGGTTCCGGATAAGTTTCGGGGGCTAAAACAAAGTTTTGAATAAATCAAAAAATTGGGCACCCGCTATAGTGAAGGGAGCACCCGCTGGGCATAAACTTGTTTTTAATTGGCTTTTTTTCAAGTCTTTCCCCTCATAAACCCAAAAACACTTCCCTAAAACATAAGGGGCTATTTTCCTAGGGCTAGGGTGAAGTTCATCCTTAATGGTAAGTGCAAAGCCTTATGTGATTCATTATCATTCCTTCTTCAAATCCCATGACAAGCATAAGCTCCATTAACGGTGGGTGAAAGATTAGGACCCAAGAATTGATGAAACCTTCAACAGTTGGAGGGTTGGGAGATAAAAATGGAAAAGCATTCACAAGCACTTTAGGATAAGATTCTAACCTAGTATTCATTATCTATTTGTCGATTATCATCATCTCATAGTCATCCTACACACTAGTTGTGAAGAACTAATGGGTTAAGAACCCTAAAGCTAAAAATAGAAAAAAGATGAATTGAATATATGTGATGAATAGAATTCCATGAAATTAAGATTGAAGGTTAACTACATAATGGGTAACATAATTGTGCACTAAATTTCCTATTTTACCCTCATGAACCCGGATTCACATTGTAGGGGTATTTTGGGTATTTTTCAAAAGTATAGCAATATGGGTATCGTTGGACTCATTTAGACTCGTAGAGTACTATTTTGACTATATTGTATCTGAATTTTTAATAAAATTATAATTTTGCCCTTGTGGCTCGGGTTTGGCTATTTTAGGTCCATTTTTGGGTTTTGGGTAAAACTATGGCAATATGGGTATTCTTAGATTTGTATTCTGACATATAATTCATATTTGATAGACGTTAATCATTTTGAGGTTCTCCAAAGAGGAAGGCAAGGCTAAGGTTTGGCGATTCGAGACTGTTGCTCGGCATTCCAGGTAGGTTATGGCTTACTTTAGTTAGACTTTGATTAGCGAAACGTATGTATTGTGTAGAATTGATGGGATAAAGCATGTTTAGGTCTTCAGATATGGTGTTTTGGTTGGATACTTGCGAGGTTGGTATGACTTCTGATTTTGTGGGCTCGCCGCCATTACTTTATGTACTGAAATATGAGGTGTAGTTGTATTCTTACTGTGGCGATTCGGGATGGATTTCTATTAGGTTGATTGTTGTTGAAGGTGGCTTGTTGCCCTGTTATTGTGATTAGACTTATTGCTTAAATTGTCGTGTTGTACTCAGTTCTCTCTTATTGTGACATTTATTATCGGAGAAAGGAAGGATAATGAGTTTAGGCGTGAATTGTGATATAAACTTATGGCAGTACGTAGATGAAAACTTGATGTATGATTTACTGTTGATGATAATATATAGAAAAGTGAAGTTTCTTGGTGATACAAGACTTAGCTCTGAGGCGTACTTGCTCTATGAGGAAGTAAAGAGGGATATAGACTCTTATGTTGGTTGAGACGGTTTGTATGATTCATTTTATGGCTGAGTTGATCCAAGTCTTGATATGACTTATGGCTTTGTGACTTGTACCTTCACTGTTTCTTTATTGGTTTGCATTGATTTACCACGTTTACACTCATTTATGCATTCATACACTCATACATGATGGAAATGGTTTGGAAGACTTGTGGCATGATGCCTTGTGTTTGACATTGATATTGCTAATTGCTCATAGTCCATACATACTAATGAACTGGAATACGTTGAGACATACATTGTGATGTGAAATTAGTGAAGAAGTTAATATAATCTTCTTGTTGAACTTGTGATACTATTTGATACATGGTACTTAATGAATTGATCATTTAGAGTGATGTGACAGTGTTACTATACATATGAAAAGGCACATTTGACCAAGGGTTATGATGTGGCCTATAAAATAATGTTTGAATTTGACAATCGTTTGCAAGTAACAAAAAGAAGGAATTTCTACTTTGTAAGAGGGATTGAGGGATCCAGTCACACTAGCTCAGGCGCAGTACCAGCAGATGCAGAAGATGGAGAGGTGCCCCATTGATTGTTGACGTAGGTTTAGAATGCCCCACTAATTGATCAACAGCTCAAGGCAGTGGCAGAGGTATAGGGCTTGGCCGTTGAAGGCTTGTTATTCGATGCATAATTAGCTCGCTTGCTTGCCCATCATAGGTCGTATTAACCCTATAATTAGTCTAAGCCAGTCCAGGTCTTTTAATAATCCTGAACTTCCTCTCCTCCTTTCTTTCTAATGAACTTATGTAGATAGATAGCTATTCGATATCAATATCTCTTGCTCTAATGACTAGGGGTTATCCTCAACTGGTTTCAAAGTTATGCTAAGGGGAATTATTGGCATGGTAGAAGGGATTGAGAGAAATATGCCTCAAGATGAAGAGAGTGAAACTAACCCTGAAACTTTTGATTTTGATCTTACGATTGCGGTCGGGGAAAGGGGGGGGGGGGGGGGGGGGGGGGGGGGGGGGGGGGGGGGGGGGGGGGGGGGGGGGAAAAAGGCACATACCTAACTCCCTTTGAACTACTATATATCCTATCCAAAATTGTTATCCTCCTACAAGGCCTTTATATCCACTTGTAATTCGGTATCCATACCAAAGACTAGAAGGGAAGCCTTGTGTGCCCCTCACTGGAAGAGGGCGATGATGGAGGAGATGAGTGCACTTGAGAAGAATGAGACATGGGAGATTGTTGATTTACCTCTTGGAAAGAAGACTGTGGGATCTAAATGTAAATGGGTATACACAGTGAAATTCCAGATCTCCTTCTTTAATAGCAGTATCACTACCAAAGACAACAATCCCTACATTCTCATTCTCAAGATTCAAGGCTATTCCTTTCACACCGCTGGCAAATTCCACCATTTCCCCGAACTCTTGAATCTCGTTCAATCCATAAGCACGTGCAACCCCATCTCTAACTGAGACCACTCAACCTATTTCATCCATTTGAAAAATTCGTGTAAAAGTTGCTAATTCGACTTTCTATTAGACTTGTTAGTTTCGCAGCTTGGTAGATAGAATGGAGAATGTCGCTTTAGAAAAGATGAGCTCTACCATTCTCTCCTCTTTTTGATTCTTTGAATGTCCAGGCAAGAGCTAGAACAGCACTGAAAGTGTTACACCCCGTATCTTCGAAGAAGCACTTATCAAATTTGAAACATAAGTGCGTTAAGTTATGGTTAAGTAAAACCACTTTGGAATATAAGGAGCAAGCATTATTAAGTATATTTAAGGAGTAAAGGATGTATATAAGGTATACCGAAATGTTTTATAAGGAAATGAGCGGAAAAAATGGAGTAGTACGACTTGGAGAAAGGATGGGTAAAGTTTCGTGTCAAAATTTTGGTCCAACTTGAGGGCAGAATATCTCATATCATATCAAGTGTTTTAAGGTGTTTCAAATGCCTAAAATGAATTTCGTCGAGTCTAGTTTCCAAAGCAATAAACCGCTCATTGATAGGATGTCAGAGGAGAGAATTATGGACGTTACAAGTTCGAATTTTGACGAGAATAGAAACGCGTCTTTCTGATGCTACTTCTGATTAATTTGAACCAATATAAAAGGGGCTTGCCCCCTCTTTTTCAGCCCAACCTCTTCCAAATTATTCCAAATCTCTCTAGAAAGATCCTCAACTCCCAAAACCCAAATTTCAAGCCTAAATCAGCTATAATTCTCGAATTCCGATCCAGGCAACGTATAGTTGCGAGTATAGAATCGTATAGTGATGCATGTGGTTCAAGTTTAAGTGAAAAAAAGTGAGGATATAGCGATATTATCAGGAATAAGGTATGAATCTCCTATTATTAATGTTAATCTTTGTTTATTTATGGAGATAGAACCGTTAAATAGCTGTATAATAATACTATTGGTGGAGATGTAGATAAATATTATATGGGAGATTTTATAGAGTATTTGGTATTGAGAATAACATGGTTGATGTTGGTCTTGTTGTTGTTATTGTTGTTTACTGAATTGTAATTTCGGACTAGGCATATAAACGGGGAGATCTTTGCCCGAATTTTGGCAGAATTTTCTTAAATATAGATTGACAAGCTTGGAAAGACAAGCGTGCAATAATTAGAGTTAAGGCGACCGGAAAGGTATGTTAAGGCTCATCCCTTTCTTTCAAAGGCATGATTCCTATGGTATGATTCCATAATTGTTTCCATAACCTCCTTGATTTCAAAAGCTAAAAGTTATGACTCTTAAAGCTTCTTATGATATTAAAAATGAGAATGTTTTTATGAGGATTACGTTGAGGATGATTTTATGCTTAAAGGTCTCAAATATGATTTCAACGATGATGTGAAAATGTTAAGCTATTTCATGATTTTCTCGATTTATTTCATTATTGTTGATCTCACCTTATAAATTGTTCCTTCAAGGTGGGATAGAGCGATAGTTTTTATTTGAACTCCTATGCACACCATGAGTATAATATATGTATAGGGCTATTTTGTGACATTACAGAGTTCTATTATTTCATTTTGATTATGCACTGCACTCATTTTCATTCTTCATGTATATATAAGGCACAGTTGACAGGTGGTGACACTGTGACCTTTATTGTGTGTATATATAGCACAGTTGACAGGGGTGGCACTGTGGCCTTTGTTGTGATGTGTATATGTATGGCACAGTTGACAGGGGGTGACGCTGTGGCCTTTGTTGTGATGTGTATATGTATGGCATAGTTGACAGGGGGTGATGCTATGGCCTTTGTTGTGATGTGTATATGTATGGCACAGTTGATAGGGGGTGATGCTGTGGCCCTTGTTATGATGTGTACATGTATGGCACAATTGACAGGGGGTGACGTTGTGGCTTATGTTGTGATATTTCTACGGATATATGCATTTCTTTGATATAGTTATACTGATGCATTTATTTTGCCCATTCATTGACGTGTCTCAAATATTTTCCAGGATTTTATGTATATGTTGATTTCATGCCTTACATACTCAGTACATTATTCGTACTGACCCCCTTTCTTCGGGGGATGCGTTTCATGCCCGCAGGTACAGACGCTCAGCTTGGTTATGCTCCCGCTTAGGATTTCTGCCTAGCTGCTCGGAGAGCTCCATTGTCCCGGAGCTTGAACTGTTTTGGTACATATCTTTTTGCATAAACTTTGTCATACTCTTAGAGGCCTGTAGAAATGTGTGGGTTGTAAATATATGGTTTAATTAGTTATACAGATGTAGTTCGTTTTGGATATTCCCATGTATAGTGGCAGCCTTGTCGGCTTGCGTATTTTGTTAAGTATGGTTAACCATGACTCCTCAGGAGACAGGTCCATTATGATATATGGCATTTGAGTCCACTGCATGCTTTTATAGATTTCCATACTGTCCTTAGTATCAGTCGGATTATCTCTAACATGTTCGTATACGAGTGTCCAACTCGAGCACCAGTCACGGCCCCTCGAGTTGGGTCGTGATAAAAAGATCTAACAATTCGCTCAAGGATTATAGAATTTTTCATAATAGTATTGGCATATCTCGTTTCACCCGAATCTCATCTACTGAAAAGGGGGCCGGGCGTAGCACGTTCTTTTTTGGGACACATAGGCTATTACAGACGCATCAAAAAAGACTTTTCGAAGCGCGAAATCCCAGAATGGAATCATTGCAGAAGAAAGGTATAAGGCTTGGGCCGGGGCTCCCGAGGTACATATGGCAGGCCCTTTGGGTGTCTTGGTGATATAAATAAAGAAAAGACGATGGTTTTTAACATACCCTTGAACAAAAAGCTAATCCTTACCAAAGGAGGAAATAGAATAGAAGAATTTACCTTCTTTTTTCCTTCCCGTTGATTCCCCCCAGTTGTGAGCTTGTGGTCCGAGGTTCGTTCTGGAAACGAGGGATATATTAATATGGCCCGCATCCGAGGTTCTTTTCGGAGCGGAGGTTTATGCTCTGGTCCGAGGAGTGAATTCGGAATGAGTGGTACATGGATACCATGGGTCCCTTGCAGGTCATGACTACTGAGCTATGATATCAGTAGCATGTGTGTACAGTGTGTATTTGGCCAGGGCATTACATTGAATTGCATATCATCATATTTTTCGTTGCATATCATTACATTTTATTCTGCATTATTATATGGCTCATTTAGTTCTGATTTTGGTGTGTTTGCTGAAACGGCTATTGTGGTGTTGATATGATCATTGACTGATAGTGACTCTACCTAGGGAAGGACCTTGGGCTTATGCTTATCAGGTGAGACTATTGAGACTAGACAGACTTGTAGTTTAGAAGCTTCATCTTAGGTTGTGACTCTGTTAAGAGATATTCTGTGACTTGGATTACAGTATTAAGTGCCTATTTGTTTATCTTGTTGATTTTATACTTATATGTGTGAACTAATCTTAGTCGGCCTATGATGCTTACCGGTACATAGTATTTGTACCGATACTACCTTCCGCGCCCTTTTTGGCGCAGATTGTGTTCCTTAGATTTCATCCGTATTACATCTCTAGCTTGAAGCTAGTTTTCTTGATCAGATCCTACGGTGAGCTTCTATCCATGCCATGCCACCTGAAGATCTCTCTTTCCAGATGTCTATTTTTATTCCAGACATTATTGGTTATTATATTTGAGATATACTTCATTCTTTAGACATTGTTGGTTAGAGTCCTTGTACGATGACTTTCAGATCATGGGGGTGTAATAATTAAGACTTCCGCACTTATATTATATACAAATTATGACTTGTTTTATTTATTCATTCATTCACATGATCATTGATTGTTTGAGTATAAATGATTAAAGAAGTTAAAATTGGCTAGTGATTAATGGGTAACGGATAAGGGTTCGCCTACTAGTGATAATAAGGTAGGTGCCTGCACGATCGGTAACTTGGGTCGTGACATATATAACAACTCTTTAATCATCGAACTTCCCATTGTAGTACCTCGATAACCCATAACATTGCTGAAAGCATCAATCTTGCAACCTCTTGCGCCACCTAGCATAATAACCTCCAAGCCCTTAATATCCAAAATTATCCTTCCAAGGTATACCCTCAAAATTACTCACAACATAAACACTTACCACGAATATGGATTCGTATAGATATTACAATGTTAACCCTCACACAAAAGGAACTTCCACAAATCCCTTCTCTTCAAACCACACTAGCTCATCCACTGTAAAGTGTTACGAAACTGTCCAATGGTGTACCACACAAGCCACTCCCTATAAAACTCAACATGTTTGTTACATGAAATTTACTTGTCACTAGTCACTGATCACAAGACCTTACATAATTTCTCTTATCACTAGTCTATTTCTGTAGACTTACTTCCTCAAGATTATGCAACAATCCCAAACTCATCTAATTTATACCACACAACGATACCAGAACCCAATTAAACCCAAGTAGTCCCAAAGATGTACCTTATTCTTGCCAACTCCCGATTAACTATATCCTGTATTGACTTGTCAATTTTTCGATTTCCGATCAAATAGCGATTATAGGCAGCATAATCAATTCTCGAATCCACTCAATCGAGTACCGCAAAATCATAGTTCTTGCAAGCTGGTCGAATCAATTGTGGGGATAGAATGAAACCACACACTCCACACATTAGTGTTCCCTTAACGCATCAAATTATAAAACTGAATACTCTCTAAATGTAGCGAATCTCGTACTTTGTCCTGCAATTGTACCCACGTATCCCTACCAAGGTTCCCTTGCTCCAAATCACGTATATCGAATTCCGAAATGTTCCCTACAAATCGAATTAATTTAAGCCTTATCGTTGATCTACCACTTCGAACATTCCCAATTGTCCAACCAGAACACCTCTAATCGTTTAAGCGATTTACCTAACAACTCAAACGAATAACAATACCAACAATAGCCGGAAATAGACAAATCTAACTCAACAGGTACAAGCTCTCTGTTATAGCCCGTACTTTGTACGTCCGAATATTTCGAGATAGTCGAGGAATGTCGAGGGCAAGACTATTTCCAAAATTATTTTAATATACAAATGGGTTGTGAATATTATTTATGAACCTTATTAGTATGGAAATATTGAGAAAGGTTAAGGGCGAAAAGGGAAACTCACAAAAAGGGTTCATGGCAATATCGAAAAGACTAGGGGCAAAATGGTAATTTCGCAAAGGATTCAAGAAGCTTCATGAAAGGGCCATGTTGGCCGAATTTAAAAGAAGAAAAAAAAAGAAGGAAAGAAAGATGACAAAAAAATAAGTCATCTTTTATTGTAATTAAGGAAACTTCAAGAAGAGGACAAGAGTCCACTTACCATTGGAGCCAAGTATATATATATATATATATATATATATATATATATATATATATATATATATATATATATATATATATATATATATATATATATATATATGTGGGTTGGTCATCATTTTAACTTGAGAAAGACTTGAAAAAAAAAAAAGAAGAAGAAGAGTAGGAGAAAGAAGAAAAAATATTCGGCCATGGTGGCCAAATTTTGGAAGCAAGAAGATGTCCAAGAAAAATTAATTTCTTCTAGCCTTTCTAACCAAATGGAAGGTCCTCTATAACTTGGAGTGGTTGTTGGAATAAGAAAAGCATTGGTTGTGTAAGTTGGAAACTCTAGCCAAGTGAGAAGACAAGTGGAGGAAGGTAAGGTTTAATTCCCTTTTCTATGTGTTATAGATGATTTGTGAGTATTGTAGTATGTAGAAAAGAATGGAACTCATGAAATATGCATGTGTGTGGTGTAGCCGAATGGAATAGTGTTGTGTAGAGATGATGAGTTAATTTTTATTTAGTATGTTGATTGTTGTAATTGTGGATTCTATGATGGGAAATGAGGATTTAATGGTTAGAAATGAAATTGTGATTGTTTGAGGATTATGGAAGAAGTTGGTGAGACATTAGTATGATTTCTTATAGTTGAAAGAATAATTCATGCATGTTGTGGAATTGAAAAATGAATGAAAAAAAAACATGAGAATATGCATGTGTGTGGCCGTGTGTGTTGTGTAAGGTTAAGGGGCCAATTTTATGTAGTATGTTGTTTGTTGTTGTAATGTCAAGAAATGAGTGCAATATTAAGGAAATGTTAGTGAATTATGTAAAGGAGCTACTAATGTTGGAGTGTGTGTTTTGAATTAATTGTTGAATGTTGGAAGATATGATTATTGATACTGTTGTGGCCGAGTTCCATTCTCGGGTTTGTTGTTGTTGAATTGGCCAAGTTGAACTTGGTGGGATGGAGTATTTACAGGGGAAATGTTGCCGAAATTTCGGTAGGTAAGTGTTACCTTAAGATTCAACTTCTAAATGCTCTAATTGACGTTTGGTAAATGTGACCAAATTGTAGATTTTGGCGAACTTGGAACTGGAAGTTGGAGTAGCGTAAGAGGCGGAAAAGGTATGTAAGGTTTCACCCTCCTTTCTTGGCATGTCTTAGACGTAGTAGGTTTGGACACGGGCCTCGGGGACAATTCCTTTCCTAGAAATCCGAGATTTAAATTAACCCTTTTTCATTCAATAAAATTGAATTAATATTTTGCATGAAATGTTGGAAAGTTACCTAAATATCTAGAACTCGCACAAATAGGACTCGACTACCTTAAAACTCTCATAAGTGACGTCTTGGAATGTAACATATGTAAATTGTGTACGCCACCTCATTTGACTCGAGGTGGGCCCACTTTGTTCCGGATTTTCTTTATTGCTCCGTTATCAAACGATAAGTGTTGTAACTATTCTAATGAGAATATTTCTATGATGATAATGATAACGATGATGTAAGGAAGAGGATATGTCTATGATAAGTATGACAAGAATGATTTCATGACTAAGAGCCTTAAGTCAAGAATCCAATGCGAGTATGAAAGTGCTAAACTAGTTCTTGATCTTAATTCTGTTCCTTAGTTGTGATACTATTTTCTAAAGATTTCAAAGCATACAAATTAACGTTTATGATGTCCATGATTTCATTCCATGTTTTCTTTTAATGCTACTTTCCGCTGATGGTCCCGCCTTATAATTATCGTTCCTTCAAGGTGAGACAAAGCGATCACGATTATTCCATAATGTAATCGGAGGTCACCGACCTTATGTCACTCCGATGGATACATGACTTTTTTTGGGCTCTCCTGCATGGTTATATGACATATGTATATGAGATATGTATATGCACATGGGGTGGGGGAAGGGATACATGGGGAATGGGAAGGGAAACATGTTTCATTGCCACCTGGTCAGCTGGTTTATCATCCCGGATGCGGGATGCCCGGACGCAGGATTTATGGGCGAGCCGGAGTATTTCGGCGCAATGTGGCGAGCCGACGCTGTTCGGTGCTATGATACTACATGATATACTATGACTTGATATGATATAACACGATATGATATGATATGATACGATACTATATGTTAAGACATGACATGGCATAAGTTCTATTTTCTATGTCTATGAAAAGAAATGTTTTTTTTTTTCTAAAAAGGAAAGACAAGCATGCATGGTATCCAGCCAAAAAAAAAAAAAAGGCATTCACATGTACAGGTTATCCTCTTATCTCATCACATGTTCTATGATCCCATGGTATTGTTGTTCATACCTATGTTCCTGTTTGTATTATTTTTCATGCCTTACATACTCAGTACATTGCTCGTACTGACCCCTCTTCTTCGGGGGCTGCGTTTCATGCCGCGCAGGTACACTCAGACAAGTAAGAGCTATTGCAGAAGACGTTCCAGCGAAGTTGGTAGACTCCATTTGTACCTGGAGTGCTGCCGAGTCAGATTATATGTGCTGTGCAGTTTGTTCGAAGTTAGAGACTTTGCAGACAGAGTCGTGGGTCTAGAGTGTCAGCTTTGAAAATGGCCCTGCTAGCCGACATGTTTTTATTATACATTATGTTATAGAGTCCTTACGCTTACAGACTGTGTTTAATTTGAGAAACGACAAAAAGATTTTGAAAATTTTTACTATGTATTTTACTTTCATTTGATTTAAGAATCCAAAGAGAATATGTGAGTGATAAGAGTCCGCGGGTTCGCTCGGCTCCGAATATGGGGTCGGGTGCCCATCACACCCTAGTAAGATCGGGGTGTGACACTCTCAACCTCAAACCAACACTAGATGCAACACTTGATAGCTCCTTGATTACTAGAACTTGACTTTTGCACGACACTAGAGTCATTCTAATCGACCACCGGCTTCCATTGGCCCATGACATAACCACTTCATCAACTTGAAACTGAATCCTTAAGTATATTTTACCGTGCATGACCGCGACATAACTCTCAATATAACTGACCTCGATTCCGCGATATTCTTATCATTCCTCTAAGTGCAAAGACCCGGTGAACATACCATTTACTTTTAAAGAACCACAAATTACTTCGCATAAAATCACGTTGAATCCCAACTCAAATTCTCACATTCAAAACGAAATCACTCTTATATCACACGCAACCCCATTATAACAAGCATGTCAGATACCAATTATTCCCTTCTTAGTAGTGGAGCTTAACCTGTCCAAAAATCCACTTTTCTACGCCTCTATCCCATAACGCGAAAAGCATTAATATCAAAATACCCTAAGAAATCTCAATTCACTACACTTTTCCCATAAACTCGTCATTTATGTACTTGCTCTCAACTTCTTTTCTCTATTACGCGCAGTCACTATACTTGCCGCACCCGATGATCCTTACCGAACTTACACTCGTCCCCGCATATCGATAGTCAATACTCAACCACTGATGAATTGTCAACCTACTATAGGTACACCCACGCCAGGCATGCCATCACAACCCTTGTTGAAGTCGAAACTTTTCCCCAAAACCAATCATATAACCGAACAAATCGCGCTTTGCCACTTTTGAGAAACCCTAACGCCAAAAAACACGGAGATTATTTGACTTTTTGTACCAAATTCCCCATTTCTCAAGAAACCACGCAATGAAACGGTCACAACCGTGATCCGACTAAGTTGAACCCTTTGAATCCTAACAAAAACCTGACCTTGGTTACGCATCTGATTCAGGTCGTCACATCTCATACCATACCGCAACACGTCACACCAAACCGATCGCGAGAATTTAAGAACGAGTTTGCCACCATCCGGGAGAAGATAGGACACAGACATTCAGATACTAATTGGAATCGACCAGATACAATTGGAATGAAGTAGCACGAAAGGATGAAAAATGGAAAGTTTCCTAGAAAGAATTATAGCCTCTCGTGGATGGGTACAAAGTCTACGTACCATTATGTGATACTCTACCAGATATTTTGCTCTTGTACCTGTGAGATCGGTAACCTAGGGCTCTGATACCAATTGTCACGACCTATTTTAGGCTCGCGCGGACACCTACTATTCCCCCGTCGATAGGCGAACCCTCAACCAAACCAAACTCTTTCTCTTACATAAAAAAACATTGACTTAATACAAAATTATGACAATAACAGTAAGAGAAAGAAACTCAATATATATAAATCAAATTTGCGAAAGTTTTTACAACAATATCATAGATCCGACTCCTTTCCCATGACCTGGTCTAGACTAATACAAGAGCAATTAAGATTGAATAATAAACACAACAGTGAATATAAATGACTCAACCTCCATCTAGGAATGAGAATGATGGAGGCCTTCAAGATAGGCACCGTAAATCGTCCGAAAAACTTCAATCAATCAACATCCAGAAAAACTCTACACCCCGAAAAGGGTGTAGCAAGAGTAGTATCAGTACAACATTAGTACTGGTAAGCATCATAGGCCGACAATGGTTAGAAGAACATAACGACAATAGAATTCACAAATAAGCATGATAGGTAAAACGAGGTCAACAGTACACATTATCTACCACTCGACTCAAATGATAAAGATTCTTATTCTCATAAACTCTTCCCTAGTGATCCATTTGCTTAAATAATACTCCCTCATAAATCATCTAACGTACAGTAGACAATTTGGCTCAAGCATCACAAGTCAACTACCATTGTACTATTCATTTTTTGTATCAGGAAGTTATCTCATCATTCTGAAATCTATTATTCGCCTGAACTTAGGAAGCCAAACATATACAACAGGACCAACTAGTATCAAATATAAGTAATTCAAGATCATGGTCTATGGTTATAGCAACTAAACCCAACTGTTTCAAGTCTCAATACATCCAACCTGAATTTGCATATCACAACCATATCACAAGAATATCACGAGAAGCCAAAAGGTACAATGCAATGCAATCATGTATGTAATATGGATGCAATGCATATGCACCGTACACATGTACTCCGATGATGGAACATCACATCTTGGCAGCACAACCCATGGGCGACCCACAAAGTCCATATACCCTCACGATTTCGGTAAATACCTCTGCAATCGCTACCAGCACTCATAGCTCAATTTCGGGATAAACATCGAACATCGGTCCTCATGTCACTCTCATCCAACTGAGGCCAGCTAATAACAGTGTTTCCTTGTATATCATCAATAGTATATCACGAAGGATGAAAATGCGTGCAAATGTATGAGTGCATTATCAATAATAAATGAATCTCAGCAGTACCACATATCGGCACACCAACAATATTAATAAAAAGACTACACAATACCAATAAGTAAGGCGCTACAATATCATAATCAAGATACACCACTAGTCACCAATACCCAACAAGGACAATATGACAACCACAACATCACATCATTTCTTTACTTCCTTACTAAATCAACATATGATAAATATGCTTTCTAACTGATAGGGTCAACCACTAAGCATCCAGTCTAGAGTCATTCCATGTTCCGTTAAGTCATTCATCATCTTTAATACCAAATTATGATTGAATATTAATAAACATATGACATGATTATGCATGTCATGCATGATCCTCATCAACAAAACGTAATAATTCAAGTGTCATACAAGTAGTCTCATAGGTCACATAGAGACCACTATGAGTCTGCAGAGTCTACAGACCACGAGCCCGAACACATAAATCACATAAGAGTACCAACCTAAAATTGCCATCTCAATCTCTGAAATCCTATACATGCATTCTCTGTTTCGTCTAATTCACGTATATGTAAGTCTAACCAGAGTCTAACAAAGAAAGGAAGTCATAACTTACCTGGTACCCGAACAGGTGCCACAAACACACACTTTTTCCTTGCTCTTCATAGCATCTCCAAATACTCAAAATAATAGCAGTCTAGTCACATTCGAATAAGGAATTAAAATCAAGACAATCAATACATATAATCTTACTATTATTCATGACCCAAATCTTAACCCATGGAATGGGGTTTATGAAGTTGAAGGGAGAAATTAGAGATTCTAAGCTTAAACATGACATTCATACTCTAGATGACCATTTTCCACCAATTAGAAGTTAGATTAACTCATGAAATACACAAATTCGGATTCTAGGTGAAACCCCCAAATTTGGGTATAAACCCTAAATTTAATCTCACAAATTTGCCACTAATCATAAAGGAATCAAGCAATAATAGTTTCTAATCATCAAATACATTCTTAATGAATCTGACCCAAGCAAAAATTTAAGATTCTATAGCCAAGAAACCATTTAGGAAGAAGCTCATTTAAACCCTCTTTCAATCTTCAACTCATTAATGAACTAGCTTGATTCGTGGATTTCCTATGGTGTTTAATGATTAAGGAATGAGATACAAGGTTGGATTCGCTTACCCCAAGATGTTGCCTCTTCAAAATCCCTACAAACCCTCTCCAAAAGCTCTTAGGCGAAGTGGGGAAATGTTTGGAGACTTAAGGGTTTTCACCACCTAATTAGGCCTCTAGTTCAATGAGCACCACTCAGCGGCTATGGGACCGCTATGACGGTCTCACTTCAGTGGTCCATCAGACAGTCACAGTGGTCAAGGCGAGAAATGAACCACGCCGTAACAGCGACCACCCTATCCGCCACAGCAGCAATGCAACAGTGGTGCTGGTGCGGCTATAGAAGGCACTAGACACCTGAACATCAAAATCAAATTTCACAAATGATCATCCGGATCTCTCAGAATCGGTGAATTTTAAAAAAAAGTCTGTTTACCCAAAAATCAACTATGAGTCAAACAATTTCCACTTAAAGACCAAATTTTCTAAAATCATACCAAAACCCAAAACAGTGCCTAGGAAACCGTGCGACCTATCCTCTCAGGTTAAAATAGTTCTAACGAGGCTCGAGAATGGGTCAACGAGGGAAAAAGGGGGAATAACACAATAGCGACCAAATGGGTCATTACAACATCGGGTCAAGATGACCCCGTGTTGATGTTTTGAAAGTTCCAACAAGTTCGTATGATGATTTTTGACTTGTCTGCAAGTTTTTTTGAGATTCCGAAGAGTTTCAGATGGATTTGAGTTGTGTCGCGCTCGTATTCGATGTTTTTGTCATAGCTTCTTTGGCCATAAAGTTTACAATATTACATTGAACCATTAGATCCATATCGTAATTGTTATAGCCCGTACTTTGTACGTTTGGATATTTCGAAGTCGTCGTGGAAAGTTAAGGGCGAGACGATTTTCGAAAATCATTTTAATGTGCAGGTCGTCATAAAATTATTTATGACTATTATTAGTAGGGAGATATTGTGGGAGGTCAAGGATAAAAAGAGAAGTTTGCAAAATGGCCAATGGAAATAATGTGGAAGGTTGGGGACAAAATCGTAATAGTGAGAAAAGTCGAGGGGCAAAATAGGAATTTTACCCAAGGTTCATGAAAATTCCAAAGAGGCCATATTGGCCATGTGACAAAAAAATAAAGGGAAAGAAAAAGGATGAAAAATGATGACAATTAAGTCATCTTTTGTGTTGGAAAAAAATTCAAGAAAAGGAAAGAAAAATCAAGAAAAAGAGAGAAAATTCTAGAGAGGGGGCATGTGCCCCTCACATGCTTGTAATAACTACATATATATATATATGTTCTTCTTCTAATTCAAGACAAGAGAAGGAACAAAAAAAAAAAAAAAAAAGAGAAGAGAGAAAGAGAGAGCCTATTCGGCCAAGAGGGAGAAAAAGGAGGACCAAGATTTTTCCATCAAAAAATTATTGTCTTGTGATATTTATACTAATTCAAGGGTCCTCTACAACGTGGTATAATTTTTTCGGAAGATAGGCCATTCGTTTCGTCGTTTCCGCAACTTTGTCAAGTGAAGAAGATTGGAGAGGAAGGTAAGAATTTATTCCTCTTTATTATGTTATGAAGGTTTGTTTGTGTTGTAGTATATGGGAATGAGTAGAACTTATGGAAATATGAAAGTTTGCATGATGGGTGTGCATGTATGCAAGTGGCCGTGTGTGTGTTATGGTATAAATGAGATGAGTTGTGTATGTTGCGAAGTATGGAAATGAATGGAAGTAATAAAAATATGGATGTTGAAGTTGAGCCTTGAATATCAATGTTTGGCCGTGTATGTGTGTTGTAGGTTTAGGGCAATGATTCAATTGTTTTATTTAGTATTTTGATTGTTGTTGACGTTATGGATGATTTGCATGTGTTGTAGGGTGAAGGAATGGATGGAATATATGAAACTATGCATGTTGTGTTGTTGGCCGTGTGGTATAGGGTGAAGGATGGGAAATAAATTAAATCTCGTTTAGTATGTTAGTTGTGTTGTTGTGACCCTTATAATGTGAAATGGAAGAAAACGGTTTAAGTTGGCATTGGAATGGAATGTAGAAAAATTTCGTCATTTTAGAATGATTTTATGATATTATGGAAATGAAGTTTTCAAAGAGCAAATTATGATCATGGTTGATGAAATGAGAAGATGGAAATGTGTTATGAATATGCATGTTGAAGATTTGAAGTTTCGGGTGAATTACGATTTTGGTGGGAAAATTTGCATATTTTGTATATTTTGTATATCTTGTGAATAATTTGTAAAATAATATGGAATGATTTAGAATTGTATTGGAGTGATCTTGATTAGTAATGAATGTGAAAACATTGAGATTAGTTTGGAAATGTGAAGTTGGAATGAAAGTTGTTGAATGTAGTAAAGAGAACTATTTGTGTTATAGTGCGTTTTATGATAATTGTTGGTGTTGTTGGATTGTTGGGTTGTTGTTGTTGATATTTTGGGCTGAGCTAAGTCTCGGGGATGCTATATGTATAGGGGAAATGCTGCCGAAATTTCGGTAGACAAACATGAATTTAAGTTGAACTCTTGAAAGCTACAACTCACAATTGGTAAACATGACCAAATTGTAGATTTTAGCGGATTTGCAATAAGGATTTGGAGAAGCAGAAGGAGCGAGCAGAGGTATGTAAGACTTCCCTTTCTTTCTTTGGCATGTCTTAGACGTAGTAGGCTTGAACACGGGCCTCGGGGACAATTCCTTTCCTAGAAATCCGAGACTGAAATTAGTTACTGTTCATTCAGTAGAATTGAACTAAAAATGGTGTGAAATGTTGAAAAAGCTTCCTAAACCCCTAGAGCTTGCATAAGAGGACCCGATTACCTTAAACCATTATAAAGAACGCTATGACACGTAGCATATGTAAATTATGCACGCTATCTCACTCGGCCCGAGGTGGGCCCACTGCTCCCGGAATTTTCCTATCACCTCGTTTGACTTGTTTTGGAGTAGAATCCTAAGGAAATCCTCGACCCTTGTCCCGATTGTCAAACGATAAGTACAGTATCATCCTAGTGCAAGGGTATCCATGATAAGAATGATTTTACAGTAGTAACGACGAAGCGAAAAAATGAGAAAAGTGCCTACGTTAGGTATGTAGATAATATACTTTGCTATAAAAACGAAAACATGAGAATGTTAAAACTATTTCTGGGTATCCTAATTCTATTATAGATAATAACTATTCTAAGGATCCTAAATACATGGAATTATGCCTTAAGACCCCGATTGATGTGTGCACCCGACACACGTGTATGTATATGATAACAGAATCAGAGCGCTATATAGACGCTGATAAATAGACATGATATAAGTATACGTATATGATAGCAGAATCAGAGCGCTATAGACGCTGGTATATATATATATATATATATATATGTACGATATAAGTATGTGCATATGACAAAAAGAATCAGAGCGCTATAGACGCTGATACATGTATACGACATGAGTATATGTATATGATGAAAGAGCCAGGGCGCTATAGACGCCGATATATTTACGGGGAAAATGGAGATAAGAGCGGTAGCGTTATATACGCATATCCACCTGATCAGTTGGAGTATGGCACATGATATCGTCCCGGACGCGGGATGCCCGGACGCGGGATGTGCATATTTATGGTTAAATGGATCGGCTGCCGACGCCTCGGCAATATAATATATTCTATTTTTATATGTATATATATATATGAGTAAGGAAAGCTAAGGAAACACGGTACCTGCCCAAGGGCACTTATATGTACAGGTCACTCTCCTATTCTATGATATGGTCTATGTTCCCGTACAGTTATTACTCATGCACAGGTCACAGTTCTACACGTGATACGCCTCAGATGTACAAGATACTCTCCTTACATGATGTGCTCTACGTTCTTACTATGTTGTTACTGTTCATGTCTTACATACTCGGTACACTATTCGTACTGACCCCTCTTCTTTGGGGGCTGCGTTCATGCCGCGCAGGTACTCCCAGATGGATAGCAGCCAGCATAAAAGATGTTTCAGCAAAGTTGGCAAGCTCCAATTGCTCTGGAGTGTCGCCGAGTCAGCGTGCTATGCTATGATGTCTTGTCCGTACTTAGAGACTTTGCGTACGCAGTCGTGAGTTATGGGAGCCGGTTGTATAACGATACGAGCTTTGTACAATATATATTTTATTTGATTTAAAAGCAACGAAAGAGTTTTATTGTGTATGAGTAATCCTATTAAATATGTTTGCTTTAAAGGTTCAAAAGAAAAAAAAATTCAAGACGTTGTAATGGTCAGCGGGTTCGCTCGGCTTCGGTTACGGGGTCGGGTGCCCATCACACCCTGATCAAGATTAGGGTGTGACAAGAATTACGAAGCCATAGAAAAAAGAATCGTCGCATTTCGCCTTCTTATGAGGAAGTTATGGTATTTTAGCGCGGATAGCTATTGTTGTACCTGGTGTGTCCACTGGGGAGACTTCTAGTCCACTGGGGTGGAAATCTCTGTGCATAAAATAATTAGACGGTGTTTATTTCATATTTTGAGCATATCTTGAGTTCTAGAGCTCTGTTTGAGGTGATTTAGCGGTGTTGTTCTCGTCTCAACGAGGGGTGAGTATCTAACCTTTATTTTGATGTTTCCTCAAGTTTATTTTCGTTGATTATCGATTTTATCCGAGTTTGATTGGGGAAAATTAGGGTTTTTAACCCAAAAGTTGAAAAGTGGATAATCATGGTTTTGAATATCAAGATGATGGCTTTTTAAATGGGTTTTCTGGATCTAGACTAATTAAGCTATGGGTAAACTAATTTTGACATAAATTGCTAGTTTTGCCCTTGGTGTTCGGGGTTACTGTTTTAGGTTCATTTTGGGGTTTCGAATTAAAGGATAACAATATGCGTATGTTTGGACTCGTTTAAACTCGTAGGGTACCATTTTTACTATATTGAACGCGATTTTTCAATGAAATCACTGTTTTTCCCTTGTGGCTCGGGTTTGGCTATTTTGGGGCTATTTTTTCATTTTACAAAAAATTATAGCAATATAGGTATGTTTAGATTCATATTCTAACGTAGAATTCATATTCGATAGGCGTTAATCATTTCGAGGCTCTCCGGAGAGGAAGGGAAAGGCTCAACTGGATTAGTTCGTGGCACTTGTTCAGTATCGATATAGGTCACGTGTCACAACCTGATTTACCAAGTCGTGATGGCACTAGTCTGACCGTACTAGTAAGCCAACTCCAACCGTTAACAACCTAAAATAAGCAGAAATAAGCATACAAGTCATTTTCAAGTCTTAATACAAGTCATTTTCAAGTCTTAACAATCCTAAATTGAAATACTAAAGTAGTTATTACAATCCTTCCCCAAAATCCGATTTCACCATAATACAAGGACTGCATATAGTATAAATAGTCTGAATACATAAGGAAACTGTCTGAAATGAAGAAGACAAAAAATAAAGGATAAGGAGAATCCGGAGCCATCCAGAATCCAAGGAGCTCACCCCCGGCCTCTCAAGCAACGCTCTAACTGGGAGCCTAGCAGTCTCGGCCTCCACTCGTGCTAGGGACCGAGTCTGCACACAAAAAAAAAGGTGCAGCAAGTGTAGTGTGAGTACAATAAACAACGGGTACTCAGCATGCATCATTGACCGACCCTTTTCGGAATGGTGATGAGGGTTGGTCTTCGATATCACAACCACGCTTATATGCGATTACTCCAAATACAAGACAATTATAATAACAGCTAAACCCACATAACAGATAGATTTTCAAGATAAGGCAAAATAATACCAATAATCACAACAACAATATAGAAAACGGTTGAATGATATGCAAATGCAATGCAAGGCCTTTGTTTCCACTTCACGATATACAGACGTTCGAATATTAATGAATCGTGACTCCTGGGGGCTCATGAGGCCCATATATCACCGCTCCGATAATTTTCTCGGATCACTGCCTTAATCATATCATAACTCAATAACCTGTCTCTTAGCCAACCGGGCTCAAGTACCAATAGAATGTGCCAAAACATCATAACTCGTCTAGAATAAAATCCCATCGGACTAACAATCACATCCTTAAATCATTTGCATGGGTACATGAAAAGCATGAATATGGCATGCATTAAGTCAATAACAAGTATAAAAGCGTGAAACCCATTCTTATGCTCATAACACCATACAAGCTTCACTTTTTTACTTCTTTTCCATTTCAATGAGGATATATGTATAAGTGATATGTACACGAACCGACAAGAGAGGCAATTCACAATAATAAGAGACATAAGTACGGGCATCGGACCCTAATCACAGATCCAAAGAATGGTACTATTCTATCAGCTAGTGCCCAAAGCATGGAAATCAGACCAACCCAAAGCATGGTATTCGAACCAACTATACAATTGAAATTGCGCAAATAACAATAACACGATGAACGATATCCGATACTAGTGCTCGTCACCTCACAAGTATTGGAATCCCCTTAATTTACCCCAGTTCTCTCTTATTAGGTTCATTTTAGCCAATACACACATTCAAGAAATAGTTCAAGGTCTCAACATTCCTGGAATGCCGAATCTTGAATCGCAACGCCCTCTTGCCACTCCGAACAGTCTCTGAATGAACAAAGTCTAGTAAAATAAGGATTATTCATTAGAACACGAATCCGACAACACCCATGTAGCTACATAATCCAAAACCTCCAAATTTAGCGTTCTGAACCTAAAAGGTCAAAACAGTAAATTGAACCTAGAATCATGGTCCTCATACTTAATATAACGCATAAACTCAAAATCATCCAATAATAATCGCTAATTCATGCTCAATTTCTAAAACACCCAATTCTTAGGTTAGGTTCCAAAACCCTTCCATTTCCTCTTTAATACAAACATTCTAAGCATGGGCTATGAACTTAGATCATGGAAATAATCAAAATACCAAATTAGATGTCTTATTCAATGGTTCTTCCTTGAATTGCCTTCTATTTTCCTCCAAAAATGGTCTCAAACTTAGGGGTTTTCGAATAGAAGTCTAAAGCAAGAAGATACTGAAAACCACATTTGGTTCAGCGATTAGCGCACCTGCGCACTTAGGTTCACATCGACGGATACATCCTCGCCATGGCGAACCACACACAAATATCACCACTCCGCAATGGTAGAGACAAGTCGGGGCGGTTGCGCACACGCACCTGCGGGAATGTCTTCACAGGGGCGGACCAAGACCAAAATATCGGACCCTCCCTCCTACGGGTCTTCTCTCGCTGGATCACATCCGCAGGGGCAGATCCCCCCCGGCACCTGCATGTATACCAGAACCCAAAAAATCTTATTTTTGACTTTAACACCTGAAATCCCGGGACTCTCTTAGAACCTCACTGAGACAAATCAAATATGTGGACACATGTAAAAATGCGCTACAAACTCACTCGCGCACTCGAAGTTTCCAAAAGATGTCTCGTTGGCCAGGTCAACCCCGAATCGACAAAAGCTAACTTTCCAACCAAATGACCGAAACACCCCAAGACCCTCGAGAACTGAACCAAACACTCAAACAGCCTATATTCGACGAGCCAAAGTTGATGGAGCCAACGAAAATCCCAAAAGACACAATTACCCCCACGAAGATGCCTAAAGTAAACCTAACACCTAAAGATTACTTAACTTAGCAAATTGTCAAAACAAATAGAGGGGCGGGTTCACAAAGGCAAAAGCAAAAAAGCGACCAAAATGTTCTAACGAGTCATTACATCATCCACCACTAAAATTGTCACGACCCATTTTAGAATCGCGTGGGCACCTATCGTTCTCACCTCGGTAGGCCAACTCTCAACCCAAAAAAAAAATCATGTGCAAGTAAAGAACGAGAGTCATTATCCTTCAAGATATATTATAAACTAAGGAAGAAGTCAAACTATACAATATCAATATATTTAAACGAAATAGCGGAAGTGTTTACAACAATATAATAAATACACTGACTCATTTTCCCATGACCTGGTCTAGACTAGTACAAGAGCAACTAATATTGAACACTGAATACAACAATAGATCTAAAGACTCAACCCCCATCTCAGAATGAGAATGATGGAGGTCTTCAAGATAGGCACCATGCATCTTCCGGAAAACTCCATCCAATCAATAGTCCAAAAGGATGTAGCAAGAGTAGTATCAGTACAACACTAGTACTGTTAAGCATCATAAGCCGACAATGGTTAGAATAAAATATCGGTAATAGAATCTACAAGTAAGCATAGTAGGAAAAACTAAGTCAACAGTGCACACCACCTACCACTCGCCTCACAATAAAAGGTTCTTATTTCCATTAACTCATCCTTGAGGGTTCATTTACTTACTACTTTAACACTCACCTTATGATTCATATAACATACAATAGACAACAATGCTCAAGTACCACTATTCAACTACCATTACAAAATTCGCTCGTGTTTTAAGGAAAGTTCTCTCGTCGTTGTGGTGTTCATTACTCACCTAACCTAGCAAATCATACCCTTTATATTTAGGTCACCTAGCACCACGCTTTCCCAATTCGAGATCATAGCCTATAATTATAGCAACTAATTCCAACTATGGCTAATCTGGTCCAGTACATCACAATTATATCACAACAGGTCATCACTTATGTTATAGCCTCTAAACCTAGTTGTGCCAAGTCTCATTACATCCAATCTGAGTCTGTATATCATGACCATATCACAAGAAGCCAAAGAACCAATGTAATGCAATAATGTATGAAATATAGATGCAATGCATATGCACCGATACACATGTACTCCAATGACGGAACATCACATCTCAGCAGCAGAAGCCATGGGGGACCCATGAAGTCCGTGTACTAATCCTCACAATTCTGATAAAGACCTCAATAATCGCTACCAGCACTCATACCTTGATTCCGAGATAAACATCTGACATCGGTCAATGTTTCCTTGTATATCATCAATGTATCAATAGTATATCATGAAGGATGAGAATGCATGTAATGTATGAGTTCAATGTCGATAATCAAATAAATCTCAACGGTAACACACATGGGCACACCAACAACAATAATAAAAAGGCTACACAATAAGCCACAATAGAATCACAATCCTAGTCTCAAAACAGGAACATGTAAGGAGCTACAATATCATCATCAAGATATATCACTACTCACTAATATCTACTATCTCCACGTGGCAACGAGCCATTAACAACTAGAATAAGATAAGGCACAACACAACGGGAAGGCTAGCCCAAATCATATAAGAAGGCCCAACCTAGCAATATCCAACCCAACTTCATACCCGAAGGTTTATATGCATTCTCCGATAATATCGTCCAAATATATGCTTCGCTAATCGAAGTCTCATCATAGGGTAATCATAACACACAACTATCTTTGGTGTTACATAATTACTGCTACCTATTATACATTATCAATCTAAGTATCCATCCTAGCCTCCGATATCCTATACATGCATTCTCCGTTTCATCTAACACTTATAAATGAAAGTCTAACCGGAGTTTACTAAGAAAAAGGAGGTCGTAACCTATTTCAGGGCCAAACAGATGCACGAATATCCACTTGGGTTCCATCATCCATCTTTGTAGCAAACTTGTAGGTTCTGAAGGTCTAAGAATGATGGATGCATTCGAATAAGCAACAATTAAGGAAAGCGGGGTCATAGGGGTAAAATCATCATTTCTAAAATAATCATTCTAGATTCTTGATTATTGGTATTCCACCTCTTTTATGGAAAACAAGGCTTACCTAAGTCAAACTTACCTCACTAATTCACATAAGACATTATTAACAACTAACAAGTTAACCCATTTGAGAAATAGCAAGGATTTAGGAAGAACTAGTTATTAAACTAATTCTTGCATTAAGGAGGCCATCCTAGAGTCACTAATTATTCTAGGTCAATCACTACCACACTTACCCCTTAGTCTCATAAAACTTGAGAAAGAACTCTCATTTGATGCTCTACTAGAATCATAAATGGTGCAAGAAGAAAGAGGGAATTAAAGGAAGATGAAATCAGGGATTTACCTTCCTAATGTTTAAGTCTCTAGGGTTGGAATTTCCTCTTAGTGGCGGCTGAAGATCTGGAGGAAATGAATATTACGCAAGTCAATAAATGAGCTTTAAATAGGGATAAAACTACCCCTCAACTGCTCTTGCGGTCTACCTATTGCTGCGTCTGCACTGGTTCAGCGGTAGCCCCACCGCTGGGGCCGTCCTTTAATGACTCTACACGTCCGCTCCAGCAGAGCTTTCTGCCTCTGTAGCGCCAGCGTTGGGGTGGCAGGACTGCCACTATTACTGTATAACTGGGCCCAGTAGCCCAATTCAATATTTTTCACCCCACTCGTACGACTAGTCCGATTAAGCTAGCGATTTTTAAGAGCATAACAAACCGAATGTGTTTTAAGGGGGTCAAGGATGCAAATTTCCTGGAAGTCAAAGTAACGACAAAATGGGTCGTTACAAAAACACATGTTCGTCCTCGAACATCAAAGAAAAGAAAGAGGGAAAACACGAACCTAGGGCATCAAAAGCTGAGGGTGCCTCACCCTCATATCCAACTTGGTCTCCCGAGTAGCCTTCTCCACTGGACAACCTCTCTGCTGAACCTTCACTGAATCAATTTCTTTGGATCTCAACTTGCGAATCCGACGGTCCAAGATAGTAATCGGCTTTTCCTCATAGGACAAGTTTTGATCAAGCATCACCGAATCCCATCTAGTCACATGAGAACTATCCGAAACATACTTTTTGAGCATAGTAACATGGAACACCAGATGAACACTCGACAAACTAGAAGGCAGTGCTAACTTAGACGCAACATCTCCAACTCTTTAAATAATCTCCAAAGGACCAATGTTACGAGGACTCAACTTCCTTTTTTTTTTTCAAACCTCATCACACTTTTCATGGGTGAAACTTTAAGCAAAACACGATCACCCACCATAAATACTAAATCATGAACTATCTGGTCCGTGTGACTCTTTTGATGACTCTGAGCAGTGAGAAGCCTCGCTTGAATAATATTCACTTTATCCAACGAATCTCTAACCAATTTCGTATCCCAAGGCCTCACCGTAAAGAAGTTAAACCATCCAATGGGAGATCAACATCACCTACCATACAAGGCCTCATACGGAGCTATATAAATACTCGAATGATAACTGTTATTGTAAGCAAACTCAGCCAATGGCGGGGGTGGTCCCAATGACCACAAAATCAATCACACATGCTCAACATATCCTTCAAAATCAGATATCCTGACTCGGGCACCATCACCGTGGATGAAATGTTGTGCTCAAGTCAACCCGAGTACCTAACTCTTTTTGCAAATACTTCCTGAAGTAAGAGGTAAACTGAGTCCCTCTATCAGAAACAATGGAAACGGGCACTCCATGCAAACAAAGAATCTCACGAATGTAGATCTTAGCTAGCTTCTCAGAAGTGAAGGTCGTCTGAACAGGAATAAAATGAGCTGACTTAGTCAAGTGATCCACAATCACCCAAACAGAATCAAACTTACCCAAAGTCTGTGGAAACCGTACTACAAAGTCCATGGCAATCCTTTCTCATTTTCACTTAGGAACGAGCGTCCTCTGGTAAATCCCACCATGCTTTTGGTGTTCATACTTCACTTGTTCAAGCACCGAGACACAAACTTCACAATATCCCTCTTCATGCTACACCACCAATAATGTTGCTTCAGATCTCGATACACTATTATAGCACCAGAGTGAATAAAATACCTCGAGCTATAAGCCTCTTCTATAATCAAAGTAGCCAAATCTCCAGTCCCAGGCACACACACTCATCCTTTGATTCTCAAAATACCTTCTTCATCGAGCCTTGCCTCACGAGCCTTTCCCTTCAACACTTTATCATGAATTTTGCACAACTTTGGATCATCAAATTCTTTGGGCTCGAATCTTCTCCAATAAAGAAGAACACGCCTCCACACAAGCAAGAACCCTTGTGTTCAGAAATATCAAGTCTAACAAAGAAATTTGCCAAACTCTGAATCTCTCTAGCCAAAGGTCTCTTCCTAATCCAAAGACAAGCAAGACTACCCATACTAATTGATTTCCTACTCAAGGCATCTACAACCCCACTGACCTTGCCCGGATGATAAAGGATAGACACATCATAATCCTTGAGTAACTCTAACCATCTTCGCTGCCTCATGTACAGATCCTTTTGGTTGAATATATGCTGAAGACTCTTATGATCCTTGAAAACCTCACAATGCACGCCATAGACATAGTGTCCAAATCTTTAAAGCAAAAACCCCCGTCGCTAACTCTAAGTCATGAACGGGCTAGTTCTTCTCGTGCACCTTCAATTGCCTGGAAGCATAGGCTATGACCTTCCTTTTCTGGATGATAACATAACCAAGACTCACCTCGAAGAATCACAATACACGGTTAAACCCTCTCCCTCCACAGGAAGAGTCAAAATGGGAGCCGAAATCAACAAGGCATTGAGCTTTCAAAAGCTCGCCTAAGACTCATCCTACCACTGAAAAGGAATAACATTTTGGGTCAATCTGGTAAGGGGAGATGCTATAGCAGAGAATCCCTCAACGAATCATCAATAGTAACTAGCCAAACCCACAAAGCTCCGAACCTCTAAAGCGCGTAGGCACACTTGGCTCCAAACAACCTCTCAATCTTCGCTGTGGGATCAATCATGTTACCATCCTTGAATACCATGTGACCCAAAAAAGCCATAGAACTAAGCCAAAAATCACATTTAGAGAACTTAGCATGAAGCTTTTTCTCTATTAAAGTCTCAAGAACAATCCTCAAATGCCTCTGGTGCTCCTCCCTACTCTTAGAGTAGATCAAAATATCATCAGTGAATATAATCACAAAGGAGTCCAAATACGGTCGAATGACATCATTCATCAACTCTATAAATGTTGCAGGGGCATTAGTCAACCCAAAAGACATAACCAAAAACTCAAAATAAACATAACGATTATGAAACACTATCTTGGAAATATCCTCTGTCTTGATCTTAAGCTAATGATATCCGGATCTCAAGTCATTCTTGGAAAAGACTAACGCTCCTTAAAGCTGGTCAAATAGGTCATCAATCCTGGGAATAGGATACTTGTTCTTGATGGTGACCTTGTTCAACTGCCTATAATCAATGCATATCCTCATGGATCCTTCCTTCTTCTTCACAAACTATACTGGTGCACCCGACGGGGACACACTAAGATGAAAACCCTTTGCTCAACAAATATTACAATTGTTCTTTCAATTCCTTCAACTACGAAGCCATCCGATAAGGAGGGATAGAAATGGTCCTGGTGCCCGGCTCAACATCAATTTGGAAATCAATATCCCACTCCAGAGGAATACTAGGAAGATCAGTAGGGAACACCTCAATAAACTCTCTCACAACCGATACCGACTCAAGTGGAGGAGTCTCGACACTGGTATCATGAATATAAGCAAGATAAGCTAGACACCCTTTCTCGACCATACGACGCTTAAGAAAATGACCTTCTTCTTGCAGGGCGCAGTGACTAACCATACCCTTCCACTCCCAACCTAGGAGTCCTGGGCATGGCTAAAAGTCGTCTTGGCATGAAAATCCAAGATTGCATGGTATGGGATAACGACTCATACCCTAAATAACATCAAAGTCTATCATATCTAGAATCATCAAATCAACCCAAGTCATCAATAACCCGTCGTGGATTTTCGCACGGATGGTACACCGATCCGCGCTTACGGACTCCCGCACGAGTAAAACATAAACGAACGCCGGGGGACTCGCGTATCATATCTATACCCGATGTAAAATAAGTAGACACATATGAATAAGTAGAACCCGAAACAAAAAAGGCTATAGCTGACCGGTGATAAGCACAAATAATACCTACAAGCACAGCATGTGAAGCCTCGCCTCGGATGCCGCTCGGAAATGCGTAACATTGGGCTGCCGCCCGTAAACGGGCACCCTCGGCGACCACACTCCACGGCGGTTTGAATGCCGGCTCTACCCGAATGACAACTTCCTATACTGCACTGCGGAACCAGCTCTCGATGGGCGACTAGGCGGGTGCCGAGTAGAAGCACGAAGCCGGGGTGTGAACAACCTTGTCGAGCTCTAGGGAAATTTCTGGAATAGCGCCCAACCTGACGACGCTCAAAAAATACACCATGGGCTATTTGGGCTGAGGATAATTGAATAACCACCACGACTACAGTGAGAATACGACGGCCCGAGCTCGGCCCTGAGACTATATCAATCCGTGGCCGTACCACCCAGAAGGTGGAGAACTTCTGGTGACGAAACAGCGAGAACGCGAGCCTGCACTATGGTGATCACGAGCTTAAGAAAAGGAATCTCTAAAACCTTCCAAAGAACTAGGCCTCTTCCCAGACCTATCCCCAAACACCTGGCGCCTAAAACTCTCCGTACCCTGCGCAGCATCAACCACACCTTGAAAGTCCTTGTCTAAGGAGGCAACAAATAGAGCAGCAACCTTGAGATGATACGATAAACAACGAATGAACTTGCGGATCCTCTTCACCTCATTAGGTATAATAGTGAAGGCCTGACGGGGAAAGGCAGGAAACTACATCTTGTACTCAGTAACACTCAGAGATCCCTACTCTAGATTGTCAAACCTCTCATGCCTCTCCTTACGCAAGCTGAAAGGGACCCACTTCTCTATGAAGACTCTCAAAAAATCCTCCCAAGTGAGCGAAGGCGATCCAACGGGCCTCGTCTCCAAGAACGCTCTCTACCACTGCTTGGCAGGGCCAATCATCTGCATCGCCACAAACCCTACACCATTAGACTCCACTAGTACAAGGATGTCCAACCTCTCGTGGCAACTAACCAAGAACTCATAAGCATCAGCATAAGGATGTCCATCATAAGTATAAGGCTTCATCTTGTCAAACTTGTCCCACTTTTTCTTCTCATCAACAGTCATAGTATGCTAAACCGCTGGCCGTGCAACAATACACGATAACACCTCAGGCGGGACTCGCGAGCACGAGGAGCCATAGCGAGCGGTGGCGTGCTCACCAGGTCTGGCTGCGGCAACCTACGCGGGGTCGGTAACTCCTGCACCTTAGTCTAGGATCCTTAGAAAAGCCGGTATCGAACTGCGCAGAGATATCTAATCAATGTAACTCAGATGACGAGCCATAGCATCCTGGGGAAACACTGTAGGTGGGTGAACTGGTGGAGCCTGACCCGGTACCTCCGCGGGTATCTCACCCTCAACCTGATCACTCTCTGGCTCGGGAGATACATCATGAGCAAGATAATGAGCAGCTGCTGGCACTCTAGCAACATAGGCCCCAGCCCGGCCTCGGCCTCTACCTCATGCCTTACCTCCCATAACGGCTCGAGAAGCAGGTATGGGAGCTGGTGCTGGACCCTGACCACCTACTGTTGCTGACCGTGTTCTCACCATCTATGAGAGAATGAAACAAAGAAGTCTTAGAACACATTAGAAGTAATTAGGCACGATAAGAAATAAAAGGCACGAGTTTTTCCAGATATCCTATAGCCTCCCGAAGATAAGTACGGAGATCTTCGTACCCATTTGCGAGACTCTAATAGACAGTGTCCTTGTATTAGTGAGATCGATTAACCTAGCGCTCTAACACTAATTTGTCACGACCCAATTTACTAAGTCATGATGGCATTAGTCCCACCATACTAGTAAGCTAACATCAACAGTTATCAGCCCAAAATAAGTGAAAATATTAAAAGCGAAAATAACCATACAAGTCATTTTCAAGTCTTAACTATCTTAAATAGAAATACTTAAGTAGTTATTACAATCCTTCCCCAAAATCCGATGTCACCATAATACAAGGACCACTAAGAGTATAAATAGTTTGAATACATAAGGAAACTGTCTGAAATGAAGAAGACAGAAAATAAAGGATAAGGAGAATTTGGAGCCATCCCGAATCAAAGGAGCTCAACCCGGCCTCTCAAGCAACGCTCTAATGGGGAACCTGGTAGTCACAGCCTCCACTCTTCTAGGGATCGAGTCTGCACATAAAAAAAGGTGCAGCAAGTGTAGTGTGAGCAAAATAAACAATGGGTACTCAGCATGCATCGTTGACCGAACCTTCCAAAATGGAGATGAGGGTTGGTCCTCAACATCACAACCATGCTTATCCACGATTAGTCCAAATACAAGACAATCATAATAACAGCTAAACCCACATAATAGATAGATTTCAAAAATAAGGCAAAACAATACCAATAATCACAATAACAATATAGAAAATGGATTAATGATATACAAATGTAATGCAAGGCCTTTGTTTCCACTTCCCGATATACGCACGTTCAAATATTAAAAATTCATGACCCATAGGGGCTCATGAGGCCTATATGTCACTACTTCTGTAATTTTCTCGGATCACGACCTCAATCACATAATAACTCGATAACCTATCTCTTAGCCAACCAGGCACAAGTACCAATAGAACGTACCAAAATATTATTACTCATCTAGAATAAGATCCCATCGGACTCACAATCATATCCTCAAATAGTATTCATGGATACATGAAAGCACGAATATGGCATGCATCAAGTCAAGAACAAGTACATGCAATCCATTCTTATCATAACACCATAAAGGCTTCACCTTTTTACTTATTTTTCATTTCAACAAGGATATATGTATGAGTGATATGCATACGACCATACAAGACAAGAAATTAATAATACTAATAAGAGATATAAGTACGAGCATCGGACCCCAATCACATATCCAAAGGATCGTACGATTCTATCAACTAGTGCCCAAAGCATGGCATTTAGACCAACTATACAATTGAAATTGTGTAAATACCCATAACATGATGACCGGTATCCGATACTAGTGCTTATCACCTCATAAGTATTGTAACCCCCTTAATTCTCCCCCATTCCCTCTTATTAGGTTCATTTTAGTAACACCGTTCGAAAGCAGATTCAAGGTCTCAACATAATTTGGAATCTTAGGCCCTCAAATCACAACGCCCTCTTGCCACTCCAAATAGTCTCCAAACGAACAAAGTCTAGTGAAATAAGTATTATTCGTTAGAACACCAATCCAACAACACCTATGTAGCTACATAATCCAAAACCCCCAAATTTAGCCCTAAATTTAGGATTCCTAACCCAAAAGGTCAAAACAATAAATCGAACCTAGAATCATGGTCCTCATACTTAATATAATCAATAAACTAAAATTCATCCAATAATAATCACTAATTCATGCTCAATTTTTAAAACCCCCAATTCTTAGGTTACGTTCCAAAACCCTTCCATTTCCTCTTTAATCCAAACATTCTAAGCATGGTCTATGAACCTAGATCATGGAAATAATCAAAATACCAAATTAGAAGACTTACCCCATGGTTCTTCCTTGAATTGCCTTCTATTCTCCTCCAAAAATGGTCTCAAACTTAGGGGTTTTCGAATGTAAGTCCAAAGGAAGAAGATACTTAAAATAACATTCTGTTCAGCGATTCACGCACCTGTGCAATTAGGTTTGCAACAGCGAACTCACACTGGTGGAAACATCCTCGCCATTATGAACCCCACACAAATATCACCACTACGCAGTGGCGGAGCCAAGCTCACGGCTGCGCACACGTACCTGCGGGAAGGTCTTCACAGGGGCGGACCAAAACTAAAACATCGGACCCTCATTCCTATTGGCCTCCTCTTGGTGGAGTAAATATTTAGAGAAACCCCCCCCCCCCCCATTATACCTATGCATATACTAGAACCTGTAAAAATTTAGTTTTTAACTTTCAACACCCGAAATCTCGAAACTCTCTTGGAACCTGCCCGAGATAAACCAAATATGCAGATACATGTAAAAACACGCTATAAACTCACTCGCGCACTCGAAATTTCTAAAGGAGGTCTCATTGACCAAGTCAACCCCAAACGGGCAAAAACTAACTTTCCAACCAAATGACTAAAATGCCCCGAAGACCCTCGATAGCTGAACCAAACACTCAAACAACATATAGTCGACATCCTGAAGCTAATGGAACTAACGAAAATCCCAAAAGACGCAATTACCCCCGAAGATGCATAAAGTCAACCTAACACTTAAAAATTACTTAACTTATCAAATTTCCAAACAAACAAAGGGGCGGGTTCATTGGTATCATGTATATCATTCATACACATTCTACATGACTCATTGATATGAATTGTGATTTGATGTTAATAAGGATAAGAGGGAAAGTGAAACATCCGAGGCTTCTTAGTATGATGTTTGCTACACGCACATTTCATGTGACCTCTCTTGCTTATATTATTCGCTGTTACCTATGTGGTCCGATATGAAATTGTTCTAGCTGTGGCAATGCACAGATTTGGGAATGAGATTATATTGGTAGTTGATTTCCATATGTGGTTGTGTTTATTCACCCTCATGATAATTGTTGAATTGACATCATGCATTGCATTCATTCTCATTCCATGATACATTGATATTACCTGTGATTGGTATTGATGATGATAAGAGAGAAGGAAACATTCGTGATTATTTGGACAAATTTGATAGCGTAGCCATCTTTGGGCTATGTGCGGAATGGCTAGCATTGTGGTTGGTGTTGTGGAGTCATCTCTAGGGTATGTACAGAGTGATCGGTACATGGACTTCGCGGGTCCCCCATGGGTCATTACTCTCTAGACATGGAGGTATTCCGTACTTAGCATGTATATATGGAGACTTACATTTGGCTAGTGCATATCCTTGCATTACATCGCACATTCATTCACATCCTTTGATTCTGGTTGTTTCATCTATTGTATTGTGTGGTGCATTTTGTTCTTGATTCTTTGGGTCTTGATTCTTTTGCGGTGGTGCTTTCTTGGTAATCAATTACCTAAACACTCAATTGATTCAAGGACTAGAGGTTCTGCCTAGGCTATGACTGTAGACCACTAAGATATAGTACGATTTACATAACTGCAAGTCCTACGTGGATGTGCTTAGTGATTACTTCATGGATTCCGACATGATACTTCTATACTTGAGTGGTTGTTCTTGGACTGTGTAGTGTTTATACTTAATTCAGAGCATGTCTATTCTTTAGTTTCTTTCTTTATATATGTTAACTAACCATTGTCGACCTATGATACCTACAAGTACATAGTGTTTGCACTAATACTGCTCTTGCTATACTCTTTTCGGTGTGTAGTTGTTCCAGGTACATGAGTGAGATTCTATCAAGGATCTCATGGAGTTCATCTAGACTTTTTTATTTAATTCTTATTCTAAATAGAGGTTGTATTCTGGTTGTGGTTGTAACCTTTATTCAAGTTGCATACTTAGAAGCTCTTGTACTATTCAGACTAGATTTCTTGGGTAGTTTATGCATTTCCGCACTTATTACTTTTATATGATATTTGAGATTTATTATCATTTATATAATTCTTCCGCATTGATAGATTGTATGTTGGGTAAGGGAAGGATTCGTAGTATAGGGGGGAGTGTGTGGGTACCCGCTCGACTGTCACGACCCAACCCCGTAGGCCGTGACTAGTGCCGGGCGCGCCACAACACCTATCAACAGAATCACATACGGATGGCTTATACGTATACAAATATCGAGCCATTGTCTCAAATCGTCCCAAACGCAAACATATATATATCACAGAAGCCGGCAAGGCTATCAAATGGCACGTCGGCCTAAAATATATACAGATGCTAGCCGACAAGGTTGTCACGGCGAATGGGATCGCCCAAAACATATAACATACGGACACGTACGTACGAAACAACCATAACCCACATGTGCGTACTGCGGAGACTTCCCCACAAAAAGAATAACCGAATCATATAACGGGACGGGGGCCCCGCCGTACCTTTGAATAACAAATACATATGCAACGGAAGAACATATATACCAAAATATGGGCTCCGAACAAAGGGAGCACTCGAACGGCGGAATAGGTGTCCCTAGGCGGCGGATCACCAAGCATGCGTCTGTACACTGCGGGCATGAAACGCGACCTCCGAAAAAAGGGGGTCGATACGGAATATGTGCGGTATGCAAAGCAGAAGATACAGTAAACAAATCTGAGTCATAATCGAAACAGAAGTACAGAAAATAAGTGCAATATTCAAAATACCAAAATGTTTATTTTCAAAATAGAAATTATGCATGGGGCTCGAAAAATATGGTCGCCACATGATCAATGGCGCCACATAACATCATGCTCAGAAGAATTCATATCTCCAAAAACCCGACATATCCATATCACATATACGGGGACCCCGGCCCATAGCGAGAGGAGCTCGGCGACCGGACACTCATCCCAAAAATACACGG
>NC_081352.1:15212106-15219231 GCF_029784015.1 Lycium ferocissimum
AATTTCGGCAATTGGAAGATGTTTTGAAACCTTTTCCTAAAGAACATCGATACGTTGGAAGTTATTGTATATCAAGTCATCTCGGGTCAAAGAATGAACATATGACGTGTATAGGCAGGGAATGGGAGTCATCTCCGGGTCAGTGGTGCGGATGACCGGTACATGGACTTGCGGTCCCCATGGGTTGTGTTGCCGAGATGTGATGTTCTATTGGTCGGAGTGCATGTGTACGACGCATATGCATTGCATTCATCATTCATACATTACTGAATTACATTATTCCTCTTGATTTTCTGTGATATGGTTATGATATGATTGTGATATACTGGCTGTAATAGTTATACTAAGACTTTGCACAGTTGGGTTTAGATGCTATAACATAGGTGATGACTTGTTGTGATACGATTGTGATATACTGGTTCAGAATATTTACGCCTATACTTGGCACAGTTGGGTTTAGATGCTATAACATAGGTGATGACTTGTACCATGGTTCTGGATTCATGTTGACTTGTACCTTGTTGTTTTACGTGTTTATCTTGCTTTGTTGTCTTTATATACGTTAGCTAGTCTTAGTCGACCTATGATACCTACTAGTTTGTTGTACTGAACTGCACTTGTTGCATTCTTTTATGAATGCAAAGTACCAGGTTGGATCTACCTTTGCCCCTCATGGCTGATACTCGAGGATTGCTGATTTGAGTCTCTTCAGGGTGAGCATGACGACGTTCGCTACCCGAAGACTCTTCCTATTTCTTATGTCTTGCTTTCTATTATGAGACATGATATTGAGATTACCTATGTATTGTTATTCAGACTTATAGTATTTGGTTTAGATGCTCTTGTATGACCAGACCGGATACTGGGGTAGATTTCATTTACTTATGTAGACATGTGTAAAAACACCCTAAGAACTCACTCGCACACATAGAATTCCCAAAAGAAGTCTCGCTGACCAAGTCAACCCCAAACGGCCAAAAACCAACTTTCCAACCAAATGACCAAAATACCCCTGAGTCCCTCGCGAATCGATTCAAATACACAACTAGCCTATTTATGACGTTCCAGAGCTAAAGAAAGTGATGGAATTCCCAAAATGACAAAAATACCCCCGATCATGCCTTAAGTCAACCTAACACTTAAAGATTATTCAACTTAGCAAATTTCCAACTTAAGATATTTCGATCACCTTGAGAATTGTGCAACCCACGCTCGCTACACAATAACCAAAACAAGCAAAGAGGAGGGTCCACAAGGGAAAAATAGGTAAAACACGAAAATAACACAAATGACCTAATGAGTCGTTACAAATGTGAACCACACTAGATCTCAGTAATCTACTACATAGCCTAGGCGGAACTCTAGTCCTCAAATCCATCAAGTGTCTAGGTAAGAGATTAACAAGCACGCTACATCCCAAATGAATCAACACCCAAAGAATCAAGATTAAAACGCACAACGCAATACAATAGATGCAACAACAAGAATCAAAGATGTGAATGGATGTAATATGAATGCATGTGCGATGCAATGCAATGATATGCACTGGCCAAATGTAAGTTTCTGTACACACATACTTCAGACGGAATAACTCAACGTCTCGATAGTCATGACCTATAGGGGACTTACGAAGTCCATGTACCATTCACTCCGTACACAGCCCAAAGATGAATCCACAACACCAACGACACCACTAGCCATTCCGCACATAGCCTAGAGATGGCTGCACTATCAAATATGTCCTAAGAATCACGGATGTTTCCTTCTCACTTATCATCATCAATACCAATCACAGGTAATATCAATGTATCATGGAATGAGGATGAATGCAATGCATGAATGTCAATTCAACAATAATCATGAGGGTGAATAAACACAACCACATCTGTAAATGAACTAACAATACAATCTCATTCCCAAATTTATGCAATGCCACTCCGGAACAATTTCTCTTCTGACCACATCGGTAACACCAAATAATATATGCAAAAGATGCTATATGAAATGTGTGTGTAGAAAACACCATAATAAAAAGCCTCGGATGTTTCACTTTCCTTTTTATCCTTATTAACATCAAATCACAACTCATAACAATGAGTCATGTAGAATGTATGAATGATATGCATGATATCAATCTCAAGTGCAAATCATAATCAATTCCCAAGCGTGGCACACATGGACACATATCACAATATCAATATCAAGTCAAGTACTTTCGTCTATCCAAGATAATGTTAGGATATGTGAGAGACAACCGTATCAAAAAATCATAATATGGAAACTAAGTACAATTCCGATAGCACACACATGGCAACAAGCCAAGAAATCACAAAGAGGCAACAAGCCTATACATTAATCAAAAATACCAAGCCTAAGTAATTTATCCCGACTTCATACCCGAAGGCATAACATGCTTTCTCTGATAATAACTAACTCTACATATGCTTCGTCAACCGAAGCCTAACCAGAAGGTAAGTCGTAACCTACATCAACGATGAACAGATGGCACAAACTAATTCAGTTGAGCCTTGCCCTTCCTCTTCAGAGAGCCTTGGAAGGATTAACATCTATCAAATGTCAATTCTACATTAGAATACGAATCTAAGGATACCCATAGTGCCATAATTTTACCCAAAATCCAAAAATGGACCCAAAATAGCTAAACTCGAGCCACAAGGGCAAAATTGTGATTTCATTGAAAAATCGAGTTTAATATAGTCAAATCGTACCCTAAGAGTTTAAATGAGTCCAACGATACCAGTATTTCTATACTTTAATTTGAAACCCCAAAACGAACCCAAAAAGGTAACCCCGAGCTCGTAAGGGCAAAACTGGAAATTTATGTTAAAATTAGTTTACCCATGGATTAATTAGTCTACATCCAGAAAACCCATTCAAAAAGCCATCACTTGATCCTTAAAACCATGATTTTCCACTTTTCAACTTTTGGGTTCAAAACCCTAATTTCCCCCAATCAAACTCAGATAAAATCGATAACCAATGAAAATAAACTTGAGGAAACATTAAAATAAAGGTTAGATACTTACCCCTCGTTGAGATGAGAACAACGCCGCTAAATCACCCCAAACAGAGCTAAAGGACTCAAGATATGCTCAAAATACAAAATGAATGCAGTCTGATTTTTTTATACACAAAAATTTTCGCCCCAGCGGAATAGTTGTCCCGCACTAAAATGACCATAACATCCTCATACGAACGCGAAATGTGACGATTCTTTTTGCTATGGGTTCGTAATTATGATACGGATCTAGTGGTTCAATTGAAACACAAAGAAAAAATTGTTTGATTAATATGGTGCCCTTTATGGCCAAAGAAACTATGGCGAAAACATCGAATACGAGCGCGACACAACCCAAATCTATCCGAAACTCTTCGGATCACCAAAACTTGCGGACAAGTCCAAAATCATCATGCAAACTTGTTGGAACTTTCAAAAAATTAACATGGGGTCATCTTGACCCGATGTTGACCGTGGTCAACTCTAACTCTTTAACTTAACTAATTTCTCCACCAATGACTCAAATCACACCCAAACCCTTCGCGAACTAAACTAATGACTCCACTAAATCATAAATCACATTCTGGACCTAATGGAACTGTCAGAATTCAATTGCTGGTACGTTTACCCAAAAGTCAACTATTGGTCAAAGGTTTTTCACTTCAAGACTCTAGATTCCACAAATCCTCCTCGAACTCGCCCATTGACCTTGAGAACCATGTCGCCTATCCCCGCGTGTCAAAATCATACTAACAGGACTGAGGGAAGGTTCATTGAGGGTAAACGGATCAAAAGTACAATAACGTTCAAGTAGGTTATTACATCAGATACCAATTAAATAATCGTTCATCCTCCGACGAAGAAAAATTGTATGAAAGATGACAGTAACCAAGGAATCTTTAATATAACAACAGGGAAGCCTCTACGGCAAAAAGTACTCACCTTATCAATCTAAACTTCCTCCAACTTATCTAAAAGACTCAATTTCCATATTTCCATACTTGAATTTCTCTAACAACTTATCCCCTAATAAAAGAACTGCTTTTGCTGGAATTCTCTGATTCGATATAACCACACCCTTGAATGTGATCAATAGGTCCCACAAACATCCCTCAAAACAGCATGAACCTTTAGATATAGACACAATTATGCCCACTCTGAACCGGTAAAATACTCTGATTCCGCTAACCTTTCTTTCACCCCTCTAAAGCCGTTCTTCTCACCGTGATTTCTTAAGAACACATAAACACAAGCCCAAAGCCATGAATTATTCTTGCCAGAAAAGAATTCTTGCTTTATCGGAGCAACTCTAAGGAATTCCATCAAATTGATCTTACTCATAGCCGAATTCGCTAGTTCCAAGTCTTCTTAAACCTTCAAATCATAATATTGGAAGCATACCACTGAGTACCTTGCGGCCCCAAGTCCGTAGGAAACCACCCAATCACTCTAAAGATCTTTCGTAACCATAGTACCTCCTCAAATCATTACCAAGTATCAATGTAAATCATTGTAGCTGTCCGAATAGTTGCTATTGGTAAAGTATCATTAAATCTACCCGCAAATCCTGATAAAGCTCGGTAAACCTATCATACCTCAAATCTAAACTGAAACTCATTGAATCCGTGAAGGTGATTTACTAGGAACCCATAAGCTCTCCTAGAAATTTAAACATGGTCCATCAAGCTCTAATCGATCAATTCTGACCTGGAATGAATGTACAATCCTTGAATACCACCAATGGTCACTCGAACTGACTCTAACTTTTCGAAACCAATGACAGTCCTACCACACATCTGTGGTAGCTAATTCTATTTTTTTCCTTATGTAAAATTGATCATGTCTATCGCCCTTGACTCCAAAAGCTGAGTCCTATCCAAGCTGTAAACTTAATATCGAAGAACTATATCGTATGATTGCAATCTTCATGTTTCTCAATGTTTATCCGATAGGAAAATCTGATACACCCTGAACTTTTTGACGCAAAACCTAGAACCTCATATAATACCCCTTTAACCATTGAATCTCCCATTGTAGCTCCTCGATACGTCTATCACCATTTCGAAAGCATCAGTCTCGTAATCTTTTGCGCCAACCTCACGCAACTATTCTCAAGCCCTTAATATCCAAAAGTGCTCACCCAAGCTATCTAGTCAATATTACTTGCAACATAATATACTGCCACGAATATGGTCTCATCTCGAAAATATAACTCTAGACCTCACATAATAGGAATTTCCACAATTCATTTCTCTTAAACCACACGAACTTATCCATTGAAGAGTGTTATGAAATTACCCAACTATGCACCACACAAGCCACTTCCATAAGCCTTAACATGTTGGTTACCTAAAAGTTTCTTCTCACTAGTCGCTGATCACGCCATCTTAAGGAACTTCGTCATATCACTTAATCCTTTATATCACTTAATCCTTTTCTTTAGACTCCCTTATTTAAGTGTACTCACGATCGCACCTTGTCTGAAAATATGTAAGACAACATCTTCACAACCTATACTGACCGAAATAATCCCAAAGATGTACCTTATTTTTACCTATTATTTATCAACTATACTTTTTCCTAACTCTTCACTTCCCTAATTCCAATCAAATCACAATCATCATCACCATTTAACTATTTGTCAAACCCATTCAATAGAATACTGTATAATAATAAGTGTTGCAAACTAGCCGAGTCAATCTTGGAGATAGTAGTATACCACAAACTCTACACACTAGAGTTCCCTTAAATCACTCAACTCTAATATTGAAGACTCTCTAAATCCAGCCTATCACATACATAGTACTACTAATGTCCCCACGTGCCTCCACCAAGGTGCCTTTGCTCAAATTTCGAAATGTTCTCTACAACTCGAGTTAATTTGAACCTCATCATTGATTTACAATTTCGAACATCCCAATTGTAGAAACAGAACACCCCTAACCATTCCTCTAAACACGAAGACCCAATGAATACATCCTTTACTGAAGGACCAGGACCATAGCTACCTAATATCTTAAGTAACCTTGCTTTCTGATCTAGAATCGATAATCTTTTCTCTGCAGGAACCCACAACCACTAACATATAATCACGTCGAAGCCCAACTTAAATTTTCACGATTGAATATGAAATTCACTCTCATACCAATTGCAACTTTATCCTAACAAGCACGTCAGATACTAATTTTTCCCTTCTTAATAGCAGAGATTAATCTATCCAAATCTTCTTCCTTATGCCTCCGTCCCATTAACACTAAATGTACTCACACCAAAATACCCAAAGAAATCTTACTATGCTACGTGTTTCCCATAAAAGTCGCTCTTTAAGTCCTTATTCTCAACTTCTCTTTTGTACTACATGTGGTCACTATACTATTACCCAACTCTGATGATCCCTACCAAACTTACACATGCCACGCACACCATTATAATATCCTAAAAAATTTGAAACTTTTCCCAAAACCAATCATATCATCGAACAAATCACAAATGCACTTTTGCCACTTCCGAGCAACCCAACGCTTAAAATTTTTAAATTATTTGACCCTCTGCACCATATTTCCTATTTCTCAAGAAAGCCCCCAAAATAAATGAGTCTAACCACGATCCCACACAACTGAAGCTTCAAGCTATAGCTAGAAACTGAATCTGGTCACGCATCCAAATGCACCTCTCGTACCATACCAAGCCACGTCATAACAAACCACTCACATAAGAATTTAAGGACGAGTTTCCACCATTCGTGAGAGAATAACACAAGGATATTTAGATACTAATTGGAATCAACAAGATACCAATTCAAATTAAGTAGCACAAAGAAAGGAAAGAATTGAAAGTTTCCTAAATGTCCTATTGCCTCTCACAGATAGATACGGAGCTCATCGTACAGATCTGCGCACTCTACTAGACATGTTCTTAAACTTATATATCGGGTAGCCTAAGGCTCTGATACAACCTTTTCAAGACCCAAAATGAGGGTCGATGTTATATCCCGTATTTTGAATATTGGGACAATCCGGATTAACTATGGTAAGTTAGGGACAAAACCATTTCGGGATACAAAGTTGAGACTTTTGACCTTCGATTTTGTTTCAAGACATAAGTTG
>NC_081352.1:15219331-15229787 GCF_029784015.1 Lycium ferocissimum
TACACGTGATATGTTCCTTTGTAGGCTACTTCCCTGATATATCTCGTAGTACGAATACTTTCTTTCATGATATACTCTCGACTCTTACTATGTTGTCTGTTCATGTCTTACATACTCGTACATTGCTCGTGCGGCCCTCTTCTTCGGGGGCGCGTTCGTCCAGCGGTACACTCGGACGGATAGAAGCCGAGGATAGAAGATCTTCCGGCGAAGTTGGCAAGCTCCTTTGGCCGGAGCGTAGCCGAGTCATAGCACACGTGCTGGGGAGCTGACACAAATAGAGACTTTGCAGACAAGAAAATGGGCAGTGTATGCCGCTCCGTCAATGGCTTTATAGGCCAACGCGTTAGTTTGTATTATGATATGCGTTGGTATGCACATTTTATTTGTTTTAAAAGCAATAAAGAGAGCCTTACTACGTGTACCTCGACTTAGAAAAAAATTTTATGCATAAAGTGAGCGTCAGAGGGTTCGCTCGGCCCTAGGCAAGGGTCGGGTGCCCATCACACCCTGATCAAGATCGGGGTGTGACAATGTTATAAATGCTATTGAGAGTGTGGGAAACGACATTGTATGTGAATGAACGTATTGTCAAGTTATGACTAGCGGATACGGAAAGTTGAATCGTGAAGTAAGAGTAATGTAGATAACTAAAGGCATAAGTAGGACATTGTGAACATTATTATTGATGTTTGGGAGTTGATATGTAATACGAGGAAAGTCGTATAAATAAAGGAGATGCTGTCCGATTTTCTCTAGAATTAGTCATGAATGCTAAATGCTATCCATCATCTAATATGAGTATGCACCTCAATGAAAGTAGAAACGTGAGCCTTGAAGAGGAACGCGCAAGTGATATAATAGTTGCACGGAAAGGTATATAAGGCTAGCCCTTCTTTCAAAAGGCATGGTTCTTTGACCAAATGTTCATCTTCTTGTGAGTTCATGATACTCTCTAATGATCCTAGCTCGAAAAGCTATTAAGCTAATGATGCTCAAATGATACGATTGTGCTAAGTTCCTTATATGACGAGTAATATCCCAAGGATAGAAGGTAATGAATGACGATAGTAAAAAGGCTAAAGTTAGATGCGAGCTTATATGTATGTGTGCCCATGAGAGTTATTGTGAACCCCCGAGCTTATACGGCCGGCAGAATATGTGTAAGTATGTATACATGTATATCTATATGACGACACGCGCGCACACCACCATAGCTTGGGTACGAATAACACCGAGCCTTGGTAGGGCCAGTGCGAACAACCTCGAGCCTTGGTAGGGCTGCACCGAGCCTTGGTGCGTCGGTACGTGAAACACCGAACCTTTCGTGGTCGGGTACGCTATGTAAATGCTATGCATATGACTTATAATACGGTACGAATAAGCTATGTATATGACATCTATATGAGTACGACTACGCTATGTAAATGCTATGTATATGACTTCTATATGAGTACGAATAAGCTATGTATATGACATCTATATGAGTACGACTACGCTATGTAAATGCTATGTATATGACTTCTATATGAGTACGAATAAGCTATGTGTATGACATCTCTATGAGTACGACTACGCTGTGTATATAACATCAATTAGAGTACGAATATGTTAAGACCATGTAAGTGCCAAGTAAGGGCTATGTATGTGATATGATCATGAGCATGAGGAGTTACGAATACGAATACGAAAATAGATACAAAAGGTAAATGAGCAAGGATATGAATGTATGTACGCGAATACGCAGTAGAAATGGAACGTCCCTATGGAAAGCAGTTAAGTGCTATGATAATGATGCTATTATCTTCCATCTTGTGATATTTCATATGTTATCCATTATGCTTCTATATTGATATTGATCATGCTTTACATACTTAGTACATTCTTCGTACTGACGTCCTTTTGTTTGTGGACGCCGCGTACGTCTGCCGAGCGTGGCCGAGGGAGCACGTACTCGATCCATAGCCGTATTTTCTCGTGGACTACATAGCGAGCCCACTTCATTTTGGAGCCGCGGCTTTTGGCAGATTCTTTTGTGTACACATTTACGGGCACGGCGGGGTCCGTCCCGCCCATATGTTATGATGACGTACCCTTCTTGTGCTCGTAGACATTGTGTATATGGTTAGGCTTGTTCAACCTTGTCGGCCTATATTTTGGGATATTATTTTGACCTTGTCGGCTTATGTACATTTATACGGGCATAGTGTTAATGATGATATAGATGTGTTGTTGCCCGTTGAGGCTAGAATGATGATGAATGAAAAGCATGATTTAGTATGTGGCTCGCCTAAATATGACGTGAAAGTATGCTAAGGGGTGCCTGGGTGGGATAGCACCGGGTGCTCGTCGCGGCCCTCCGGTTGGGTCGTGACAGGTAGGGTAGAGGATAAGAGGGCCCGCAAAGGGCATGGTCATTATGGGCAGAGTTTCTCTTTCTACTCCGGTTGCCCGATTCAGTCAGCTATTCAGACTTCTATTGGGGGTTATGTGGCCCGTCCATTACACTTCTGGGCAGTCAGTTCAGGGTTCGTACTCTAGGTTCTCAGATCGTGGAAGGCATACTGGTTCTTCAGCTTTAGTCCAACAGCCCATACTTGACAGAGTCTGTTATGGTCTGGGGAGCCAGGACACATCAGGATGTATTGTCCTCGACTCGGACAGAGCGGTCAGAGTACTCTATATCAGACCCCCAAGCCTTCAGCATCATCTTTTAGAGGGGCTGTATCTTCTGGTCGAGGCAGCGCACAGTCTAGTAGGGGTAGTCACTCTTCTGGTAGAGGTGGTGCCCCGCCTAGCAGAGGCGGGTCTTAGTCCGGCAGAGTGGACATCAGCCCGGTAGGGGAGGGGCTTAGTCAAGTCAGAGTGGTTAGGGTGGTTCGCATGTGTATAGCGGACGAGTTCATTGTTATGCGTTCCCTGGCAAGCCAGAGGCTGAGGCTTCAGATGTTGTCATCACAGGTACCATCTCAATTTGTCACCGGGTAGCTTCCCTAATATTCGACCTGGGTTCCACTTTCTCTTATGTGTCTACATATTTCTCTATGGGTTTGGATATGGTGTGTGATCTACTTGATGTGCCTATTCATGTATCTTCTCCGGTCGGAGATTCTGTTATGGTAGATCGAGGCTATCAGTCTTGTACGGTTACAGTGATGAGTTATGGTACGTGGGTAGACTTGGTGATTCTTAGTATGGTAGATTTCGATGTCATCTTGTGTAGGAGTTGGCTGTCTGCTTATCATGCGATTTTGGACTTCACGCCTAGACAATCATACTTGCCATGCCAGGTATTCCTAGACTCGAGTGGAAGGGCACTCCTAGTCCCTCCCCAAAAAAGATTATCGCATTTCTTCGTGCCAGGAAGCTAGTTGATAGAGAATGTTTGGCCTACTTGGCCCATATTCGTGATACCAGTGCTGACACTCCGTCACTTGAGTTTGTGCCTATTGTGAGCGAGTTCGCGAACGTGTTTCCTGCAGACTTGTCGAGTATGCCAACCAATCGCGATATTGACTTCTGTATTAATGTAACAGCTCGTGTATTCGGGCTAAGATTGACTCGTAAGACGGGGGTATAATGAAGCCAATATGAGTAGTGTAGAAATGGTGTTTGAAACCCACTCAAGACATAAGAAGAGTCCTTAGATAAAGTAAAGTCGGAAGCTACCCTACGGAGCGTGTTTTCAAGTGAGTTTGCACCAAGTCTCACTTAAAATGAGTATACAGAAAAGTCTATACGGAATTCAGGAAAATTTACTTCTTGAAAGTTGTAGATCTTTGAAATACTTTTCCAAAGGTATATTATGGAGGTCAAACAGACATCTGTACAAAAAGTTATGCTCGTTTGACTAAAATAGTGTAACACCCCAAAATCTTTTTTTCTTTAAGCTAACTCTTGAATTTTTTATTGACCATATCTTGATAGTAAAGGTATATTTTACTTCGCACTTCTTGAATGAGAACTTGACGATATTTGAAACTTGTGTGAAGTGTTATGGTGTAGTTATATAAACTACACCTACTGTGATTATCTTATTAAATTTATTAAATGGATTAAATATTCATAAAAGTGGGCAGCCCTTTTTATTTTATTTTATTATTTTTCACCCTTAGCTTACTAAGAAAGATATATACCCTTTGGTTCTTATCCTCTCCACCACACCCCTCCAATTTCGTTTTCTACAAGGAAGAAAGACATCAAAACCTCTCTTCTCTCATAAGATTCATCCACTAAATCAATCATCAATACTTGCCTTGGTTGAGCCCCAAACAACTCACACGATTAAGGTAAGTTGCAAACCCATTTTTAGATTGGACTGCTGTTACTGTTTTTAGCATAACTCCTTGTATAAAGCTCCGTTTTAAGTGATTCAAGATGTTCTAGAAATCTATTTCATAGCCCTACAACTTTCGTTCAGGACTAAAAATCCATTTTTGCTTGTATTTACTCGAAAAGGCAAGGAGGAAGTACAGTAAAAGGTGCTGCCCAGATTTTGTTTTGGAAACCCTACATGTACTGCTATTAGTATTTTGAGCATATCTTTTTGTAAAAAATTGCTATAGGAGTGATTCGAATTCCACTGAGACCCTAAGACATATATCTACAACTTTCATTAAGGCCACAAAGTCTATTTTTTCCATTTACCCCTTTGAAACCGAGGACAAGACAAGACAAGAGATCGTCCGAATTCCTGTTTTGATAGTTTAGGCTGATTTTCACTGATTTCTTGTTTAGTTTCGACGTGCTGAAACTATTAAACTTAAGTAGATATTTGATTTTGTATTTAAGGTATATATGCTCTTGTACAAGCTAAGAGGAATTGTGTGACGAAGTGGACTTTGGTTGGTCTACGGCGTAGACGATCTAAACTTCGCGAGTTATGGTAGAACTTGTTGTGTGGTAAAACGCCAAGGTTTGTGTATAAACTTGAACTTGGAATATCTTTATTTTTTTTGGAATTTTTGAAGTATCTTGATGGGTTGTTTCCTTACTCTTCATCTTATATCATTGCATGGTTATTATCTCAAGTATTGCAAAACGTTCGCTGAATCGCCCACAGACGAATTGCTTGATCATTTTGCATTCTTGTTGGGACTTTGTCCTTCTTGTTGCAGTGACTTTGTCATCGATATCGGCATGTCTCTCGATTCAGATCTTGCCCATATTGACTTTGGATTTACATTTCGTCTTGATGATGGATTTTCGTCCATTCTCGAGTACGAATGGAAAGCCACTTTCAACATGGCTCTTGATTCTCTTGACTGTTGGGTGACGACCCTTATTGATTTGGGGCTTCGGTCCATCTTGTTATTGATTGTGCTTAGTGTGATGGCATGACGTACATATCGGGCGAAATTGGTTATTTGACAAACTCTCTTGAATTGAATTGTAAGCTTTCTTGATACTTGAACCTTCGAATATTGATTTTGACATTTGGAAACTCTTCAAGGTTTTGATATTTGATACTTTAATATATTTGTTTACTTGATTTATTGTTATCTTATTGAGCTACCTATGACGGATAAGGGAATTGGAGAATCTAATGGCTCCAAGCCCAAAGTTTATACACCACTAAGCTTTATGCTTAGCGATAGTTGTTTTCTATCGTAGGTAATGTACGGGAAGAGTCTTGAAGATGGCCATTTGGAGTAGACTTTTGGGAGCCTTAATGAAGATCACATTTTCATAAGTATCTAGGTCTTGTAAAATTTTGGGGACTTGTACATGATTCATATGTGGCTCTTATGTATGAAATTTTGGAGGCTTGTTGGACACAAGACCATATGCTTGTAGCTTGAACTTGATGACTTGTTTTACTATTTTAGGGTGTGCTTTCAACCCAAGTCATGCCATGTACTGGTTTATATTTTGCCTTGTAATTATGTACAAAGGAAGCTACTAGTTTCGCGATAATCGCAAGTTTGAGTTTCGCGTGTCTTATGGACCCGCAAAGAGTGTTGATTTGAAAATATAAATTTCAAAACGAAGTTTCTTAATGTGTTGACTATTTGAGGAGGGAATTACCATTTTAAATTGATATTCTGATATTGTATTTCATCTAAGAAATTTTCAGAGGGTACAATGGAAACGAAAAATGTCGCACTTTCACCCCTTTGTTTTCGCAAGGGCCTATTTCCGCTATTAAATATTTTTGTGAATATCTTTTGGCATAAGTTCTTTTAAATGTTGTAAGTGTAAAATTAGCTTTTGTTTCGTAAGTGGTATCCTCCCAAAGGGGATGCTACAAGTTTGGTATCAGAGCCTAGGTTTGTGATTCTAGGACTTTTGTTGTGACTTGTTTGTATGCTTGTTTCTTTTTAACATGTTTTGTTGCGTGTATTGCGCATATGCATCATGTACATGTCCCTAATGCGATGTGATCTTCCCTTATGTAGGAATTAAGTCATGGCCTCTTCTCCTTCTAATGGACCTATGGAAGCCGCTCGTGAGGATTTAAATAACTCTAATGCCCAACCTCACTTACAAGAAGGGGTTGGAGAACATCTTTCTGATTCTAATCTTCCTCGTGCTAGTAGATCTGAAGTGGAAAATAATCAGGGTACAAGAGTTGGGCCACATCCCTAAATGAGTTATAGTACTCCTGCTGTTGACCCTCCTTTTCAACAAATGGCTGATTTCTTCCGTTACATGGCTAGAAGAATGCCCGACCCTAATGAAATGAACTTTGAGAAATGAGAAAAATGGGTGGAGTTGAGTTTGAAGGCACTGTTGATCCTACGGATGCCGAGCAGTGGTTGGAGCGGATGGAAAGAATATTTGAGCAATTAGAGTGTTCCGGCGCTACCAAATTTAAGTATGCTGTCTCACTGTTACAAAAAGATGCAATATGACTGGTAGGTAAGTGTACCGAATGCCAAGGCAAAACCTCATGTTCTTACTTGGAATGACTTTGTGAAAGAATTTCATATGAAGTATGTCCCACCTGCTTATCATGATGCAAAGAAAAAGGAGTTCTTGAATTTAGAGCAAGGAGCATGTCTATTGCCGAATATCGGCTAGGAAGTTTCTCGTGCTTTTCGTTATGCTGGGGGATTATTAATAACGAAAAAGATAAGTGCAGGCGATTCGAAGACGGTCTGAATAATTCCATCAGAAAATCTACGGCGGTCCTACAACATGAAAACTTTTGTAAATTAGTTTCAGGCCGCTCTTACTTGGGAAAGGATCGACAAGGAACAAGCTAGTAGAAATGAAAACAAGTTCAGAAAGGCTAATGCAGATTCAGGAGGTCCATCTAAAAGGGGAAGGTTTAACAATTCCAAAGCTAGTACTGTTCGCAAGTCAGCCCAGCATAAGCAAAATAGGTCCAATTTCTCTACTGCTAGCACTCCAAGCTATGGCCAAGGCAAGACTCGTATACCCACTTGTGCACAATGTGGAAAGAATCACTTTGGTACTTGTAGGAGAGCTTCTGGTGCTTGTTTTAATTGTGGGAGCTTCGATCATAAAGTGAAGGATTGTCCTAATCGTAACCCTACTTCTTCTTCGCGTACGGAAGGCTCAATTCAAAAACCTATTACCACCCCTTCTCAAGGGAATAGAGGTGTAAGATCTAGAAACATACAAGCAACAAGTGCAGGTGGAGCCAATCAAGCTAGTGAGTCAAGAGCTACAGCAGGAGCTTATGCTATGAGACAGAGGGATGACCAAGATGGAGCAGACGTTGTTGTTGGTAAATTTCACTTATTTGGCTTATGTGTTGTTACCTTATTTGATCCTGGTTCTACACATTCCTATGTTTGCTCATCATTGGTTTTTCCTAAAAATGTGAAATCTGTGAGACTTGATTGTGGCGTGCTTGTCCAAAGTCCTTTGGGTCAACTATATAAGCTCGGTGGTGTACGCGCGATAGGTATTACACCCGGCTATATAAGCTCGGTGTCACGTAATAGTTATACATACTTAAACACGTATACATAAGGGTCCATAAGTATCATCAACATCATTACCATTATCTTTTTGTTACGTCTATCCTTGAAGGATCAACTATCGTATAAAGGATGCAATGGATTCATGAAAGTATCGAGGATCACGAGCTTTAGTAGCTTTGGAGATAGAATCATTTGGAGGACATTATAGAACTCATAAAAGGATATACATAGTCAAGGAACCATGCCTTATTGAAAGAAGGGTTAGCCTTACATACCTGTTCGTCTTCTCAACTATCTAACGTTCACCGTTGAAGCTTGAATTATCTACATTTAGAACGATTCATACCATGGTTAATCCTTAATGATTCTATTAAATTCAAATTATAATTCATAGTCTAATGAAAATTGGGCAGCATTTCCCCTATTTCGTCAACTTCCACCATATCACAAAACAACTTCCAACAACCACAATAACATCCATAATACGCTTATAATATCCAATTCAAGTAATCATATTACACTAAGCCTTCAATATTCACCCCCATGTTCAACTCATACTAGCAACTTCATACCTATTTTAGCACATTTTCATAGAATGCTTCTTCATCACCATTATTACCTTTCATAACATGATTATAATCATATCATACTAAGAATCATGACTACATATAGATTACTACTCATAAACATCATAAAAGCTACATTTAGACTTCATTTTCTACTTTCTTCCTCTACCCAAGTCTATCAACCTCTACATAGTCCAAATAACATGAAATGATCATAAAATTTACCTTTGATTGAGTAGGAATAACCCTTGGATGGAAATACTTCACTTGAAGAAAAACCCTAGCTTCAATCCATAAAGTTTTCGACTCTGAAGAACCCTTAAGAGCTTCCTTATACTTGATTCCCTTAGATTAATGATATGAGCCTTGGATCTCCTTTGGATTCTTGTATATGAAATGTAGGGAATGTTTTATAGACTTGGAGAGAAGTGGAGAAGTGTTAAAATGAAAATAATGAAGTAGAATCACATTTATACACTTGAGAATAACTCAAACTGTCGGTAAAGTTATATGGACACTTATACGGTCCGTATACCATTGTACGGTCCGTATAAGTGGCCGTGGTTCACCATCGGGGAAATCATCTTCCTCGTCGGGGTTATACGGACCACTTTATACGGACCGTATAAGTGGTCGTATAACTCCACTTCCCTGAAATGGTTTCCGTCGTTTCGTTTGATCTCCAATCCTTATGGAACCTTCTTGACACTTATATAACACTTCATTACCAATATAAGGAGAGTTACAACTCTTCTCTAAGACATCATTAAGTCAACGTTAGCTCGGTACTTTACGGAACATTTCCAAAACAACGCATAAACTTCTGCCTTCTCAAGGAACTTTCTCCTCTTACTTCCAACATCTTTGAAATCTTAACTAGGATCGTTAAATAACCTTTCTTACTTATAGAAACATAATATTCGTCTCACCCTACATTAGTCCATCTATCTCATGACGACATAAAATTTTTCCGAGGTGTAACAAAGGCTCCGCCTCACAAATTCAAGAGGCTCCTCTTATTCTCAAGCCCAAGTAGAGGCGCGAGCCGCAAAGTCCGTAGAATACTGATAAAGTGGTCGAGTCGTTTGTATGCGCCGATTGTGTGTCGCCAAGATATAGAGGCACGTGCAGATGTTTTCACAGGTACAGTAATAGTTTACACTTTTGATGTCTATGCCCTTATTGACCTAAGATCCACCTTATCTTATGTAACCCCATTTATTGCTAAGAAATTTGGGGTTGAACTAGAAAAGTTGCATGAACCCTTTGAGGTGTCCACCCTGGGCTTGCACCGCTATAGCTAGCCGTATTTATAGGTGTCGCCCAGTTTTAGTCTATCACCGCAGAACCATAGCTGATTTAGTGGAATTAGAAATAGTAGACTTTGATATAATTATGGGTATGGATTGGCTATCTTCATATTTATGCTACAGTGGGTTGTAGCACCAAAATAGTGAGATTCGAATTTCCTAATGAACCAGTAATAGAGTGGAAGGGTAATTCAATAGTACCCAGGGGTAGATTTATTTCCTATCTTAAAGCCAGAAAGATGATTTCTAAGGGGTCTATCTATTACTTAGTTCGAGTCAGGGATTTAGATGCCCAAACCCCAACTCTCCAGTCCGTACTAGTCGTTAATGAATTTCCAGAGGTCTTCCCCGAAGATCATCCCGGAGTCCCTCCTGACAGGGAGATTGACTTTGGAATTGATCTACTTCCTGACACTCAGCCGATGTCTGTTCCGCCATACAAAATGGCTCGAGCAGAGTTGAAAGAATTAAAAGTCCAGTTGAAAGACCTTCTTGACGAGAGATTTATTAGACCAAGTGCCTCACCTTAGGGCGCACCGGTTTTGTTTGTCCGAAAGAAAGATGCATTCTTGTGTATAGTATAGATTACCGTCAGTTGAACAAGGTCACCATTAAGGACTAGTGTCCCCTTCCTAGAATCGATGACTTATTTGACAAACTTCAGTCTTGACCAAAATTTTTTTTT